>NW_027498687.1:0-109601 GCF_021521415.1 Bidens hawaiensis | reverse complement strand
CTCTGTCATTCTAGGGAGGCTGCATGCCTTATGTCTCGGTCCACTAGTCGAGCTCTGTCATTCATGGAGCCGAATGTGCATATTCAAGACATCGCAGTGACGCTGAGGCCGGTGAGGACGTTGACGGCGATGATGGCGGTGATCAGGTGCTTTTATTATCTTTAAATTGCTTTTCATATTCGAGTTATTAACGTTAATTTATTGTGTTGATAAACAGCCACCGCACATGAGGTCCCGCAGCACGTTCCGCATGCAAATTGCGTCGTGCGTTTTGGATGTAGCCACTAACTCCCGGCTATTGAGAGTAGAACATGGGATGTCACAGCTCCAAGAAGGGATGTCACAACTCCACGGTTAGATGGCCTGGGTGGTTAGGTTTTTATCCACCCAGCAGTGTGGTCAGGTGTACACACCACTGGCGCCACGTTTCGACCACGGCACGAACACGTTAGGCGCCAGACACCCACGAGACAACGATGATGCTGAGGGGAGGCGAGATGGTGATAACAACGCAGGTGGTGCTGCAGTTTAGATTTGTTTTTGCATTTTTTTTAACTCGTTGTAATGTATTTAATATGTATATATAAATATTTGTTTTGTTTATGTTGTTTTGTTGTAATTTTAAAATCAAGCAAATAAATATAACCGATTTTAGAAAACTAAAAAATATTTAAAAATTTTTTTTTTACACCCATCCAAAATATTTCTAATACAAAACAAAAAAAAAACACTAAATCAAAAATATAAAATAAGAAAAGACAGAAAAAACACAAAATTAAAAATAAAAAATACAAAAAGACAGCATAAAGACAAAAAAAAAACACACGACTTTTTATGAGATACCACACCTATCCGTCGCAGATAGGCCTCTCCGCCTTGGATAGGGTGGGTAGTGTCTCTAGTAAAACTGTTTTTTAACATATAGCATGTAAGCTACAATTAAAGATCAAGGAAAAGCTGCTTTTTAACTACCCAAAACATTTCGGATACATCCGAGCCTCTGAGGCATATCTTGTGCCTAGACAAAGTAAATAAATTCACGACCATTTGTGTTCTATAATAACTAAATCCATGGCATATTGAAGCATTGAGGTCATGCCCCAACACCAAAGCAATGTGCTTGAAGGCAACATAATGTTAGCATACTCGAACCAAAAGCTAGCTTGGTCTGTTCACATACTCGTGCTCACCAATGTGCGAATCACCTTGCCCAATGGGGTTTATGTCACACCCGGCCCTGAACGGCGGAAACAGCCGGGCGCGCGCGAGTGGGGATTGATAATTAAGCACGGGCCATTGCAAAACATTCAAAGTAAGATTTTCATTGCGCATGAAATGTTTAATACAAATACATTACATTGTTTAAAGTTTACATAAAAACATCCAAGTATAAAAACTGTTGAAGATTTCCACGCCATATCCCTTTGTGCGTGGCGGGAACAACCGCGCGCATCGAAGGGATAGAACTAAAATCTTCCAAAAAGCTAGTTTTAGATGTTCAGCGTGAGGTGCTCTAAGTGTGACTCCATGCGCTACCTAGTTATCTCCTGAAAGACACGTAAAACATTTGAATCAGTATAAACTGAGTGAGTTCACAAGTTTTAGTAACTTGATAAATCGTATTGCATCATAGTCTCGATAAAAATCATTCTAAAACATAATTCTGATAGCATCATTGAAACACATGCTTAGTAAAACATAGTTCTGATAACGTTTCCTTTGATAAATGCGTCCCGCGGGTTACGCGCGAACATTTCTGAGTACCGTGCTCGTCTGTGTAAGTGGCGCTGCCACTACGAGCGAATAATACCGTCCCGCGGGTTACGCGCGGACATTTCTGAGAACCGTGCTCGTCTGTGTAAGTGGCGCTGCCACTACGAGCGAATAATACCGTCCCGCGGGTTACGCGCGGACGTTGTGCCGGAAAACAAGGCGCTCGTCTGCGTAAGAGGAGCGACCTCTACGAGCGGGCTCAATCCCATAGTACTGCCCCGTGACATGCTAGGCACTCGTCTGTGTAAGAGGTGCGACCCCTACGAGTGGGCGGATCAAACCAGCAGTCCCTACCCTTAGAGTTCCAATGGTAAAGTGATCACTTGCTCGAATCTGGTGCACTAACATCGAAAACCATAGATAACCGTTTGCATTGCTCATCATGAAACATAATTTAAACACATAATCGCTTGCATAGCTTGTAAGTATACCATGATAAAACATTATTTCAGTACGTGTCCCTCGCCCCGAAAACAGTTTAAAAATAGTGAAAACAGTGAAAATAGGGGCTGTGAGACTCACCTGTGGTTCTTGTTAAGGGATTAATCGAGATTCGGGTTTTCTTGGTGTTGGCCTCGGAATTGAAGGTCTAGAATACGATTAAATAACAAGTATATATATATTAAGATCAAGAAATAGGAGAATATAAGGGTTGGAAAGTAGATCTCAGGGTTATAATCTTGGCTTACCTAGTAACAGGAACGGAATTGAAAATCAAACGGATGCCTGGACGATGATTTGTGCAATTTGCAGTTTTAAAAGAGAAGTTTGAAGTGTGTTTGGGTGATAATTTGGGTTACATATTTATAGGCAAGATTTAGGGAACACAATCCCTTACTTTAGGGGATTGTAATCTTTTCATATCTAGGTGTAATGATGATAAAGTATGGAAATTATTATTATTTATTTAAAAGTGGAGGAGTGGGTAAAAGATTCTGATTCGATTTGGACAGGACATGCAGGTCTGTGGTTGGTGAGAGTAGGGTGGCTGACAGTTGACTTTTCATGTTACAGTATGCTTTTTCAGGTGCTTTTGTCAGTGTACAGTTAAAAAGTAGAAATCTCTGAAACACGCAACTGTTTCCTTTTTGGGCGGGAATAATCCCCTTATATCTGGAGATTAGGCTAAGTGTTCTGCGCGTATAGCTTTCTGCGTGAAGGACATTTCTTTGCTGCGGGTAGGTACGTAACCTTCTCGCAGTCAGGGACATTGAGTTTCATTTGTAGATTCTCCAGGTGGTCTTGGTATTTCAACATAGTGATCAGTTATGTTGAAGTCAATTCCATCTTGGAGCTTCAGACAAACTAACTCTCAATGTTCCCGCCATGCGGGGAGGTTAGTTCTCCTTCCGCACGCGCATAAACGATTTAGGATGCACCCGTCTTAGCATCATGCGGGACGGTCAACCCATCAGACAACATAAAGTTAAGTTACATGAAAACATAAAGCCAAAACATTCGCGCATGGCGCACATAACATATGCCCACGCTGGCTCTTACATCGCGCGCTCGCGCAGGACGTACATAACAATTGCCCGCGCTGACTCTAACATAGCGCGCTCGCGCAGGGCGCACATAACGTGCCCGCGCTGATTCTAACATAGCGCGCTCGCGCAGGGCGCACATAACGTGCCCGCGCTGATTCTAATTTAGCGCGCATAATATTCACAATCACCTAATTATTAGGTTGATTACTTAGTTTATAGGGTTGGGAAATTACCGGGTGTCACAGTTTAACTTTCGACACACATAAGAGTTGAGTCCTATATCATCAATGACATACCCGATTCTCATACATCAACCAAAACCATCATGGTTCAATTCCATGTCTTTAAGAAATATTAAAACGTCAAACATAGGTGACACACGATTAAATTAAGGGACGTTAGTTGAAACATGGTAAAACATAAGTCACCCAAAACAGAGCTAAAAAAGAGCAATCAACTATACGATAAACCCAAAATATGGTCATAAACCAACATATATAGAACCACCAAATGAGTACAAATTTATTATAAAAAAAACACTAAATTGGCTCGAACACTAATTTATTCAACCAAAATTCCACATGATCAAGTAACATAATACAAAATGGCACATACCAAACGAGTATATAAATATATACATATATATATATATAGAGAGAGAGAGGATGAAGTACAAATGATTTTTAACATGAAAAGTGTACAATAACTAGAGTAATTGTGCTAACACTAGAATAATTATTGTTGCACTATAACTTTTGAACTAGAGTAATTATTATTACACTATATTATTTTTATATCATAATTACTTTAATTCAAAACTGTAATTACTCTAGTTATTTATATGTTTAGTATGTTAATTTATTTGTACCGGATCCCACCCCCATATATCTTACTACTCTATTAAAGAAATACAATGGTTCCACATGGTATTTACCTAGCTTGTCCACACAGGATTCGATGTCATCAAGTTTCCATGTATCTAGTTTCCACATATTAGCAATAAAATTTTAATCAACGAATTGGCAAAAGCACGCGACCCATTTATTTGGTATAACCTGATTCCCATTTTAATCCGTCCGTTCATAGTTCTCAATCTGTAAACCCTAGTTGTCTTACGCCGCCCAATTATTTCAGACGAACGATGGCCATCTTCTCCATTGTTTACATTTGTTTAACTTCCATCTGTATTCAATCTATTTTTTATCAAAACAATGGAGAATCTCTTTATCAATTTCCTAAGTAACCCTAAAATCCAGTAGACAATACATCTTCAATCGCTCCTTGTTCAATCGATGTTAGACTGAATCGTTTTGACATGTATTCATCTCCATCTTCAATCTGTCGGTATGTTAATTTTAGAGTTTTCTAATTTACTTTCTTTAATTCCATGTTAGTTATTTCATATCAAGTTATAACATTAACCATGTTAGTTATTTCATGTAGTTGATTCAATAAATTCTTTATTTCATATAAAGTGTTTAACTATGATTCTGATTTATTAAGTATGATTCGTTTTTGTGTTATTATTTCATATAAATCATAGATATTAAGTGTTACTCCTGTAATAATAATAATAATAATAATAATAATAATAATAATAATAATAATAATAATAATAATAATAATAATAAAATTCAAACTCAGTTTGTTAGGAAATTTATAATTTCAAACCTATAGTAAAACTCATTAAATATATGATTAGTTATATTTATAGTGTTATTATGTTACGAAATATTTAAATTTTCGAATTTCAAATATATAGTTTGACTAGAATTGAACTATTTTTGGAAATGTCTATAATTAGGTTGGTTCTTTTCTAAAACACCATTTTATAAACGTAATATTTTTCTTTAATATTTCTCAGCGTATGTAATTTTTGTTAGTTTCAAAAATTAAGCTTAAGATTATGAACTGACAAAATACTGAAATTGATTATTCTATTTATGATTAAATTAAAATTGTTTCTACACTTAAGAGGTTTAACAAAATAACCATATCCATATGCACTACATAACGGCCATTCATAGATGTATTCTACACATTCATTAAAATCTTCTGCCTTTGAAGCTTCTACAATATAAGTTCTTTATCCCTTATTTATAAATTTATATTCAAATGTAGTTATTTCACTAAAGTCTTTCATCAGTTTATTAAAAACAGCTTATAATGGAGGTTCGAATCTTTACAATGTTGAGTGAAGTTAATCTTCTCAAAACCTCTCCATCCACTGTAGGTTGGAGTTTTAAGAGTTTGGACCATCAAGGATAACAAGCATGCCAATGAGGAATTCTTGATTGAGATGATGCTCATAGATCAATCTGTAAGTTCATAATTCTTTTATATTTTTTCATGTATACGTTTTATAGATCAATGATATTGATTTTGGTGTACAAGCGATGAACCTATTCATGTTTTATTAATTGCCAACGAACATTTATTTTAACTAATTTGTCAAAATAGATTTAGATTATTTATGCTCAGGTGTCTATTTGTCAAATGAACATAGAAAATAAAACAACAAATATTATATTAAGTTTTAGATATAGTTTATGTTTTATTTGAAAATTTGAATATGTTTCGTCCTTATTTCGGTTTTTACCAAGACCAACTATGACAGTAACAGAAACATTAATTATTCATTAACTTTCAAATTAAAATAATCTTACTTAATATCAATTCTTAATTACCAACTTCATATAATCATTCAATTATTTTCTTATATTTGGAAACACCTAAAAATAAGTTATGAAACAATTCTTATATGTTTACAGTCCTGAAATCTCGGATCACTCATAGTGTTAAATTGCTGAAATTAGTAACATTCACTCATTCTGTTATTATATACTAAAATCTCGGATCAATATGTATAAACATTTAATGCTCCATTATCAACATTTTATAATTTCCACAAGGTAGATACTTTATTTTATAACAAGCAAATAATTCTGAAAATAAAAATGCAACTGCTTTTTGTCATAATTTATAAAAAAATTCAACTATTTTTTTTTAATTATCTGTTGGTGTTTGTTATACTGGGAACGACTCGACCCACTCATTACCATGCACTTCTAGATTAAATTGGTTTCTCCGCAGATGACTTGCAAGAGTCGGTGTCTGCGTTATCCTATCTGTATGTCATTTAACTAATTAACCGATTCAGATGAAGTTTAACTTCAATACTAATTCTATGTGCATAAGCAGTACACTGGATTATGCAGGTATTAAAAGAGCACAATTGCGATATCTATAACTAAATATGATAATACAACAATTTTATGTATTTTCTTTAGGTGGAAAACTTCTTATTTTGGTAGATTAAAATGCTATTATTAATTATGATAAAACTAGAAATTATATATCCAGAATTTCAGATGATGATGTGGGTTTTAGGAATGGAAGTTTAATTAGGGATTGGATGCAAACAATATCAGTAAGGGGAATGAATCAAAAGTGGCATTTGGACATGAATTGTAAGAAATTTTATGTTTGATTATTGCTTTGATTATCTAAGGTCTAAGAGGGTTTTTGGGATTCCTTATTTTTGCCTCCTTATAACTTATAACTTATTAATAAGTTAAAAAGGTGTTTGGGATTGCTTAATATGTGAGTAAAAATTTTTCATAAGTTACAAGGATGTGACTTTTGACTTATGGAGGAGGTAAAAATAAGGAATCCCAAACACCACCTAAATAGCATTTGAAGGTTCTTTATACATAGCATTATTCGATTTATAAACAAGATATTTTTGGACTTAACAAATTTGCCCTTGCATATTTGTGTCTTCTTTTCCTTTGGAAGGATAAATTTTATCAAACTCATTTAGTTTGTTGTGTATAAATCAAACTGTGTTACATGAAAATCTTCTAAATTTACCTACTAACCTTTTGTTTTAAACCCAATTCAGGACTTTAACTCCCATTCAAGAAAATGAAACATTTTTCTCATAGTTATGTTCTTTTTGTTATTTCTTTCTATTCATTCCTTTATTAATAATATATTATTATGTAACATAGTTTTTGGTTTCTTGATTTCTAAGTTTGTAATCATCTTTCTCGGTATCCATCTAGGATGGAAGGATACATAAGATGATAAGATCTAGTTGAGTAGTTCAATTTATTTATCCATAGCCATCTTTCTCTTGGGATCAAGTAAGTTATCAAATAAACAGAATAAATTACAAAAAAGGTTCATGTGGTATTTATGAATTACAGATTGGTTCCCTAGGTATTAAATGTTACCGAATATGTTCGGAAAGTTTGCGTTCAAGATGGTGTGGTACAAAATGGTTTATCATAATCTTAGTTTATAATAATATGTTTATTGCTAACTTACATGGTTGCATTGTTCTCTTGTAGCATAAAATAACCATGATACCATCTGAGATCAGCTGATTCATATGTATACGAGGCTTCTTTGCGTGATCTCAATATTGTGGGTGGACGGCCTGCTTGGGAGAGATTATTGAACCCATGGGTGATCGTGATGCTCTTATAGATGAAAGTTTAGACATTGAAGATCACTAAGGTGTTGTTGTGTGTTAAAATATTCTTTTATTGTTTAACCTATTTCATTGGGTTTGCTTAATGATTATTATAGTTCATTTTCTTTCATGTGTAGGATTATATGCATGAAAGATCCAGGACAATCATGAGTGAAGAGTAGAGCCGGTATTAAATTAGTTATACTCAATATAGAATTATAGCTTACAAATAAAACAACAAACGTTGTATAGAATTAGATTTTTGGAAACTTAATGTGAAAAAGATTAAACCTAGTATACTTGTTCTATTTTTCATTTAAAGTTTTAAAATTTTACTAATGTGTTTTATAAATTTCAGGTCCCAAACTCCACGTAAGATGAAGTATTCCTTATAGGCTGCTTTGTTTTTATCAAGTATTACTTTTTATGTTACAGAAAAAGTTTATTTTTTGTAGTATTTCTATGTCTTGAATGTTGAATTTTGTATTTGAATTAAAATAACTGTGTAATGTGTTATAGTTCAAGTGCAATTATCCTTTCTTTCTTTTATTAAATATGACATTTGCATTTTATTTCCACCCATGTGTAACATTCTAACCTTGTGTGTGTGTGTGTGTTGTGGCATCCCACATCGGTTGGGAAGAAGAACGAAGTCTTCTTTATAAGTAGATGGATACATTTCCCATCATAACGCGTTTTGGGCGCTTAATGGTAGTGGATGAGAGGAGAATTCCACAGTCTAGCGTGCTCAGGTGGGAGTAGTATCAGGATGAGTGACTTCCTGGGAAGTCTCTACCTGGGCAACCAAAAGCAAATCTGTGAGGTGATGGTGGTAAGTCTCGACCAAAACGGACAATATTATGGTGCAGCGGTAGCTAGGCTATTACAGATTGGTATCAGAGCATAAATTTGAGAGAAATAAGTATCCTACATGCTTAGACTCGAACAGGGAATGGGACTTAAGGAAGAAGGGAAATAATATGCCAGTTCAAGAAAGCCATGTGTTAGTCAAGCAAGCTTATTAAAGGTAAGATACATGATTTACTTCATGTGTAATGTAAGAATGAGTAGGAAAGCTAGCTTAATTGCTAGAGATAGGAATATGGATATGAAATGTTTAATTGATTGTTTAACCGTTTGAATGTAGAAACTAGCACGAGTGGACTAACAAAGGAAAGTGCATAGGACACGGAAAGTTACGTGATTAGCTAATCACACCTGGCCACTGTTATTAGTTGTTTGCCTTACTATCCTTGTACAAAATAGTTCCTAGAGTGATGATGTTTGTGTTTCCTTGTAGAATTCAAATGGCTGGTGCAAGAAAAGTTATCGGTCACGGAGGTAACGCAGGACGTCGTGGTAGGCCACGTGTCAACCGTTTGCCTTCTAAGGAGCCGGCCACTAACACCGGAGAGGAAGGAAGCACAGTTGGGCAAGACCAAAGTAACAATGAGGGGTATCAGCTTGATCCTGCAATTCAAGCTGCAGTTGCTCATGCTGAGGCCAATGTAGTGAAAGACATGCATGTCAAAAGGTCTGCGGGAAGTAAGAGTACAAGGAACTCAAGTGAGGGTAACACCAAAGCTACTAATTAGACCGAGGAGGAAACTGAGAAAGATGATAAGACTGAGAAAGGTGGCTGGTTTGGGTGATGCAATCGCTACTCTCCAATGGATAACTGTTATGAACAAGGTTATCAGGATCAATGACTGCCGCCCCAACCAAGCGGTGGGGTTTGTTACCCAGTCATTTGGTGATGAGACTGTGTTCTGGTTGGAAATTTTGGAATAGAGAAAGACCCCAAAAGAGATTAAGGCCATGAGATGGGAAGATATGAAGAAGATGGTTATGAAGCAATTTTTTGCTGATGCTGAGGTTGAACGGGCTGAGATGAAGTTGAAGAATATGAAGGCGGGAAAATGGCACACCATGAGTACACTACTAATTCAACTGCATGTCCAGGTTGGTGCCCGATATGGTGAATACTGAGGCAAAGAGGATCAAGTGCTACTTGAGGGGACTTCTTAGAATGGCCACACGCTAGTCAGGGCTAGTAAACCTGCTACGTTTGATTATGCTGTTGACTGGCATAAATAGTTTATAATAACCTGGCTGTGGACGATGTGGTGGTGAAAGAAAAGAAAGAGAAGAAATAGGTTGCTCCTGCTAAGGGACCTAGCACTCAAATGTAAAATCCCAAGGATAAGAAGCATAAAGTGTGGGAAAAGAAGCCATACAAGATTTATGGGAAGATGCATGGTGGTGAGTGCAAGTGGGGTACTGGTTCTGATGTTTGTCACAAATGTGGGAAAGCTCATGGAGGGGAGTGCAGGCTTGGGTTAATTTCCTGTGATAAGTGTGGGAAGGTGGGGCATTACGCCCATGAGTGCAATGCTGAGCCCACATGTTACAAGTGCGATAAGACGGGCCACATGGCTACGGAATGTGCCAAGGCTGGAGAAAAAAGAAATAAGGATGCTAACCAGTCCATGCTAAGGACCTGAGCCTACATGCTAACACAGGAACAAGCCAAGCAGATCGCACATGTTGTGACAGGTACATTTCAAGTAAACGGTATTTCCAATTCGGTATTGTTTGATTTAGGTGCAAATAGGAGTTTTGTAACTAAGTCATTTTGTAAGATAGCAAAGATGAAATGCTGTCATGTGCCTGAAACTTTTACAATAGAAACCGCTAGTGAAACCTCTTTTAGAACAATGAGAGTGGTTAAGGGTTGTAAGATACAGTTAGAGGGTCGTGAGTTCCCTACAACCCTGTATGTGATGACCTTACGAGGGTCGATGTAGTATTGGGGATCGATTGGCTGTCTGAGTTTGAAGCTCAGATAGTGTGTAAGTGTAAGTTGATATGACTAAATTCTTCGGAAGGCGGTACGGTCATGGTTTATGGTGATAAAGAAAGTTCGGGGCTTAACGTCATTTCGATGATCAAAGCTAAAGGTTTGTTAAGGCGAGGGCGTAGTGCCTACTTGGCGTATGTTGACAAACCTATGGGCGAGATGAAAGAAGTGAAAGATGTTTTCGTAGTGCGTGTCTATCCAGAAGTGTTCCCTGAGGACCTTATGGGGTTGCCGTCGAAACATGAGGCAAAATTTTAGACATAGTTAATACCATTAGCACAGCCCGTTGTGAAAGCACGTTACCGCCTTGCGCCGTTAGAGATAAAATAATTGATGTCCCAACTTCAAGGACTCCTCAATAAAGGTTTCATAAGCCGAGTGTTTCCCCATGGGGCGTGCCGGTTTTATTCGTTAAGAAGAAGGATAGAAGTATGAGAATGTGTATAGACTATCGGGAGTTGAACAAGCTTACAGTAAAGAACAGATATCCGTTGCCATGGATTAACGATTTGTTTGATCAATTACAAGGTGCTAGTTGGTTCTCACGAATAGACCTTAGATCAGGCTATCATCAATTGAAGGTGAAAGAGGCAGACGTCCCTAAGAAAGCATTTCAGACACGGTATGGACACTACAAGTTCCTCGAGATGTCGTTTGGTCTAACGAATGCTCCAACAGAATTTATGGATATGATGAATAGGGTATGTTGGACGATGTTAGATAAGTCAGTTATCGTTATCATTGATGATATATTGGTTTATTCGAAGAGCGAGTTTTATCATGCTGAACATCTAAGAGAAGTGTTGGAGGTTTTGAAGAGAGAGAAACTGTATGCTAAGTTTTTGAAGTACACATGTTGGTTGTGCGAGGTACAGTTTCTAGGTCACGTAATCAATCCTGAAGGGATTACGGTGGACCCTTCTAAGATCGAAGCAATAAAGAATTGGATGGCTGCTCAAAACCCAATTGAGATACACAGTTCTTAGGCTTGGCTGGCTATTATAAAAGGTTTATTCAAGGCTTCTCTAAGGCAGCCGCGCCATTGGCCGGTATGACTCGAAAGGCTGTAGTATTCAATTGGGTAAGTATCAGGAAGAAGCATTTGAAGAATTGAAGAAAAGACTCACGTAGGCTCCAATCCTTGTTTTACCCTATGTTAATAAGCATTTAGTAGTTAGTACTGATGCTTCACATCGTGGGTTAGGTTCCGTGTTAATGCAACGAGGTAAGGTCAAAGCATATGCGTCCATACAATTGAAGATTCATTAAAGCATGTAAACACATGACCTAGAGCTAGCAGCAGTAGTGCATGCTCTCAAGATTTGGAGACATTACTTGTATGGCATTAAGTGTACTATCTATACAGATCGTACTTTCCCAGTAGAAAGAATTTAATATGAGACAGAGAAGATGGTTAGAATTGATAAAATATAATGATCGTGTTATCGGGCACTATCCTGGTAAGGCTAATGTCATCGCTGACGCACTAAAACGTAAGAATGAAGAAGTCATCATGATGGTAATGTCATATAAGCTAATCAATAACTCAGATTTCTTTGGAGAGATCAGCAAGGTACAGTCGGATGTTCTCATAGATGAAGGATTAATGAAGAAGGAAAGAATTTTCGAACAAAAAAATGAGCTGATAGATGGTGTAAAGACTAGGTTTGATCGTATGTGGATTCCACGCTATGGAAATCTTATAGGTCGAATCCTATATGAAGCTCATAAGTCTAGGTACTCGATTCATACGGGATCCACCAAAATGTATCAGGACCGGAAGAAAGACTACTGGTGGCCGGGTGTGAAGAATGAGGTAGTGCATTACGTTAGTAAGTGCTTAACTTTCTTACAAGTCAAAGTAGAACATCATAAACCATATGGAAAGATGCATCCATTAGAGATACCATAATGGAAATGGGAACACATCACCATGGATTTCATAACTAAGCTACCGCGAACAGCAAGAAATCATGATACCATCTGAGAGATTGTGGATCGTTTAAGGAAAAGTGCTCAATTTCTGCCCCGTCTCATCAAAAATGTTAGCAAACGGGTTCATAAAGAGGTTGTGGCTAAGCATGGAGTACCATTATCGATCGTGTCTGAAAAAGATACTCGCTTTACTTCTAGATTTTGGAAGAAGTTCCGTGAAGCTATGGGAACGAGACTGAGCATTAGTATGGTGTATCATCCTCAAACAGATGGGTAGTCTGAAAGGACTATTCAAATCCTTGAGGATATGCTACATGCGTGTGTGTTAGAGTTTGGAGGAAATAGGGATGATAATTTACACTTGGAAGAATTCTCTTACAACAATAGCTACTATTCGAGTATTGGTATATTGCGTTCAAGATGTTATATGGTAGACGCTGTAGGACTCTTGTATGTTGGGGAGATATTGGTTAGAAAAAAATTGCAAGTTTAGAATTTTTTCAAGAAACCTCTTCGAGGTTTGATCAGATCAAGGCAAGAATGAAAGCTGCTCAAGACTGCCAGAAATCCTATGTTAATAAGCGGCGACGACCGATTAAGTTTAATGTTGGTGACATTGTGATGCTCAAGGTCTCCCGTTGGAAGGGAATCATTTGCTTCAGGAAGAGAGAAAAGCTAGGTCCGAGGTATATTGAATCGTTTAAGATCATAGATCGAGTAGGTGAAGTGGCCTATAAGCTAGATTTGTCTGAAGAATTGGAAGGAATTCACTCCACTTTCCATGTGTCTCACCTAAGGAAACGCCTAGCCGATGACACATCTCTCGTGCCATTGGAGGACATCGAAGTAGATGAACAATTGAACTATGTTGAACAGCCCGTAGAGATAGTTGACCGAAAGGAAAAGCAGCTTCGCCGTAAAGTTATTCCCATAGTGAAGGTGATATGGAAGCATCTCAAGTGATCAGATGCTACTTGGGAAGTCGAAGAGCAGATATGCAAGTTTTACCCGAGTTTGTTTAGTGATAGTTAGGTTTGGGGACGGAACCTCTTTTAAGGAGGGTAGACTTGCAACATCTTACTTTTATGAATAAACAATAAGAGTCTGTTATTTAAATTAATTGCGTGTCATTATTTAATTATGTTGAATAAAAATAATTTGAGTGTGAACTTGGAAAATAATAGACGGGCTAAGGTATGGTGATGGGCCTTAAGGTCCATGGGCTTGGGTGTATATAAACACTCTTAAACCTCCCTAAAACCCTAAACCCTCATTTCCATCTTGCCTCCACAAACTAAAAACACACATAAAAACTCTCCTATCTTCGAAATCCAGATCCGAGCAAGGAACGCGGGTGATTCGCAGCCGATTCCGTGGACTAACAAGAAACACGTCTAAATTCATGTGTTTATTCAGATCCGAACCAAACCGGATCCAAGAAAAGGTACGTTTTAAGATAAAATGTTATGTATTTGATGTCGGTTTGCCTTGAAAATCAATAGGGTAATAGATAGGCTTATATTAAGTTGGAAAAGTACAAACTTTACTAAAGACGAGTTATGAATGTTGTTTCGGATAAAACGGATAAGGTTACAATCAAGAAAAATACGGGTAAATGAAGTTCAAATCATGTAAGAACTGAAAGATGAAGTTGTTATGACCCAGAATTCGTTTTATCGGTAAAACGGAAATAAGAAGAGGAAAGGAATCGATTAAAATAGAAAGGCACGAAAAAAACCAGATTTTGAATCAAATTCTTGATAATTCAATTTGATTGGAAGATAATTTGATTCCATTCGTTTTGGAAATTCGGTTTGCCTCATTTTGGAAATTCGATTCGATTCGTTTGGAAATTCAATTCGATTCGTTTTTGAAATTCGATTCGATTCGTTTTGGAAATTCAATTCAATTCATTGGGAAATTTGATTCAATTCGTCTAGAAATTCGATTCGATTCACTTTGGAAATTTTATTCGAGTCGTTTTGGAAATTCAATTTGATTTTTTTTTGGAAATTCGATTTGATTCGTTTTGGAAATTCGATTCGATTTGATTTGGAACTTGATTTTATTCATTTGGAACTCAATTCGATTCGTTTAAAAAGTCAATTTTCTGATGAATTTTCCTCGAGCTTAAGATAATTTCTTTTACGTCTCGTTCGTTTGCTTCTAAGACCTAGCGATCCTTTTTCTTTAATTGCTATGCTTGCTTTGACTGTGCGGATGGTTTCATTGAGGATGTGTAACAATACTTGGTTTATTCTTGATCACCTGCTTTCCTAACTATTCCCTACGAGGTTGGTGTCTTGATACACTGATGATATGTGGAAGGTATTGCTTTCATGCTATGGATCCATTGTCTTCCCAAGATAGCATTGTAGCAGGATAATGAATCCATGACACAAAATCTTTGGATTAAATTCACTCCTTCCATGTAAATAGGCAACTTGATTTCTCCAACTGTATTTGTTGGTGCATGTTTTGTAACAGATGATCTTTCGTGTTTGTTAGAATTGAGAGCAACGGTCAAAGGGGAGACTGTTGGTGCATTTTGTGACCGTCGCTATGCAATTCTGACCAGCGGAACGCCACAGGCGAAGTTAGCACAACTTCGCCTTAGGCAAAGTTAGAACAACTTCGCCAACGGCGAAGTTGTAACAACTTCTGCCTTAGGCGAAGTTATCACAACTTCGCCTTAGGCGAAGTTAGCACAACTTCGCCTACTGAAGCCCAGGCCCGTGAATGTTTGTCTATATATAGTTGTGTCTTGTTTAGTTTTAAGGATCAAGAAATCAGTGTGTGTTTGAGCAGCTTGTTTATTGAGAGAGAGTAAGAGACTAGAGTCGTGTGAGACGACCCGAGGTAGAGCTCACCTCGGGTCAGTCGTGTTTTCTGTTTTTGTTACGGTATGTAACGTGATTATTTTATATATGAATCTGCAGATTTGTTTATCCCGTTCTAGTATTTGTTTGTGTATTTGATCGTGTACGTGTTTGTGTTATTCGTCTGTACACCATAAACGAGTCTAGGAGGATTCCGCACTCCTAAACCTCGTGCGGATCTCGTATCGATCGGCGACGCCCCGGGGGGACTTACAAGTGGTATCAGAGCCTTAGGCTCTTACGCTATGGTTTGAGATCTGCGTTTTGGTGTTTTTGTCACGTTTTTGTGCGTTTCTGGCCGAACAGTTCTTCAGGCGAAGTTATTGTTCATCAGGCGAAGTTGCCGTCACTGTTCGTAGGGTTTCAGCGAAGATATAAGGTCAGGCGAAGTTATGAACAGGCGAAGTTGACTTTAGGCGAAGTTATGGTCAGGCGAAGTTATGGCCAGGCGAAGTTATGGTCAGGCGAAGTTATGGCCAGGCGAAGTTATAGTCAGGCGAAGTTATGGCCAGGCGAAGTTAGCAGCCAGGTGAAGTTAAAAAAAAAAAAAAAATGGAGTTTTCGTCTGTATGGCCGGGTGTACACGATTATTGTGAGACCGAAGATGTTGTTCCGTCAACGAGTGATCTTGTTATCTTTTGGTTTTACGTGTGAACAAATACGTGTCAACTCTGATTTGGAGTTGAGGTTGTGAATGGGTTATTGTTTGAAACTGGATAGTGACACATATTCGGGTGTTTGTGGGAAAGGAAATTGTTGTTGTTCGTGGTGACCAACCGAAGAAAGTCAAATTGAACTGAAGGTTTTTCGTCATTACTGGATTGCGGTCAGAGCATATTTTTTATGTTATTTTCAAGGCGTTCGAGAATTGGATCCTGAAACGTGTTGCTTATTTATTAGAGTGAAGATTCTGGAACAAGTTGGATTTAACCGGGAATTAAAGTGTTTATGTTCCTGATCGTTATCCCTGGTGATTGAAGATGCTTCAGATTTTTTAATGGTCGTGTGTTAGATTCTGTCAGGGTGGTTTTGTGATGAAATTGATCACTTGATGTTGAGTAGTTGAAGATTAAACCTTATCGTATGCCGACGAGTTGGTGAAGTTGTGGAGGAAGCCCAACTTCATGTGTTGGTGAAGTCAGATGGACTCACGTGATTGGTTGAGATGATCTATTGGCACGAGGATGCATGCATTACAAAGACCTCAATCGTTATAGTCGGAGAAGCTTACACTGAAGGGGAGATCTGATATGGAAGACGCTGGGTGATTGGTAGATTTGTGAAGCTACAGGACAGTTTCTGACACGGCTGGTTGACTGCAAACAGAAGATCATCAGTTAAGAGGGAGTCTGTTGGTGCATGTTTTGTAACAGATGATCTTTCGTGTTTGTTAGAATTGAGAGCAACGGTCAAAGGGGAGACTGTTGGTGCATTTTGTGACCGTCGCTATGCAATTCTGACCAGCGGAACGCCACAGGCGAAGTTAGCACAACTTCGCCTTAGGCAAAGTCAGAACAACTTCGCCAACGGCGAAGTTGTAACAACTTCTGCCTTAGGCGAAGTTATCACAACTTCGCCTTAGGCGAAGTTAGCACAACTTCGCCTACTGAAGCACAGGCCCGTGAATGTTTGTCTATATATAGTTGTGTCTTGTTTAGTTTTAAGGATCAAGAAATCAGTGTGTGTTTGAGCAGCTTGTTTATTGAGAGAGAGTAAGAGACTAGAGTCGTGTGAGACGACCCGAGGTAGAGCTCACCTCGGGTCAGTCGTGTTTTCTGTTTTTGTTACGGTATGTAACGTGATTATTTTATATATGAATCTGCAGATTTGTTTATCCCGTTCTAGTATTTGTTTGTGTATTTGATCGTGTACGTGTTTGTGTTATTCTTCTGTACACCATAAACGAGTCTAGGAGGATTCCGCACTCCTAGACCTCGTGCGGATCTCGTATCGATCGGCGACGCCCCGGGGGGACTTACAAGTGGTATCAGAGCCTTAGGCTCTTACGCTATGGTTCGAGATCTGCGTTTTGGTGTTTTTGTCACGTTTTTGTGCGTTTCTGGCCGAACAGTTCTTCAGGCGAAGTTATTGTTCATCAGGCGAAGTTGCCGTCACTGTTCGTAGGGTTTCAGCGAAGATATAAGGTCAGGCGAAGTTATGAACAGGCGAAGTTGACTTTAGGCGAAGTTATGGTCAGGCGAAGTTATGGCCAGGCGAAGTTATGGTCAGGCGAAGTTATGGCCAGGCAAAGTTATAGTCAGGCGAAGTTATGGCCAGGCGAAGTTAGCAGCCAGGTGAAGTTAAAAAAAAAATAAAAAAAAATGGAGTTTTCGTCTGTATGGCCGGGTGTACACGATTATTGTGAGACCGAAGATGTTGTTCCGTCAACGAGTGATCTTGTTATCTTTTGGTTTTACGTGTGAACAAATACGTGTCAACTCTGATTTGGAGTTGAGGTTGTGAATGGGTTATTGTTTGAAACTGGATAGTGACACATATTCGGGTGTTTGTGGGAAAGGAAATTGTTGTTGTTCATGGTGACCAACCGAAGAAAGTCAAATTGAACTGAAGGTTTTTCGTCATTACTGGATTGCGGTCAGAGCATATTTTTTATGTTATTTTCAAGGCGTTCGAGAATTGGATCCTGAAACGTGTTGCTTATTTATTAGAGTGAAGATTCTGGAACAAGTTGGATTTAATCGGGAATTAAAGTGTTTATGTTCCTGATCGTTATCCCTGGTGATTGAAGATGCTTCAGATTTTTTAATGGTCGTGTGTTAGATTCTGTCAGGGTGGTTTTGTGATGAAATTGATCACTTGATGTTGAGTAGTTGAAGATTAAACCTTATCGTATGTCGACGAGTTGGTGAAGTTGTGGAGGAAGCCCAACTTCATGTGTTGGTGAAGTCAGATGGACTCACGTGATTGGTTGAGATGATCTATTGGCACGAGGATGCATGCATTACAAAGACCTCAATCGTTATAGTCGGAGAAGCTTACACTGAAGGGGAGATCTGATATGGAAGACGCTGGGTGATTGGTAGATTTGTGAAGCTACAGGACAGTTTCTGACACGGCTGGTTGACTACAAACAGAAGATCATCAGTTAAGAGGGAGTCTGTTGGTGCATGTTTTGTAACAGATGATCTTTCGTGTTTGTTAGAATTGAGAGCAACGGTCAAAGGGGAGACTGTTGGTGCATTTTGTGACCGTCGCTATGCAATTCTGACCAGCGGAACGCCACAGGCGAAGTTAGCACAACTTCGCCTTAGGCAAAGTTATCACAACTTCGCCTTAGGCGAAGTTAGCACAACTTCGCCTACTGAAGCCCAGGCCCGTGAATGTTTGTCTATATATAGTTGTGTCTTGTTTAGTTTTAAGGATCAAGAAATCAGTGTGTGTTTGAGCAGCTTGTTTATTGAGAGAGAGTAAGAGACTAGAGTCGTGTGAGACGACCCGAGGTAGAGCTCACCTCGGGTCAGTCGTGTTTTCTGTTTTTGTTACGGTATGTAACGTGATTATTTTATATATGAATCTGCATATTTGTTTATCCCGTTCTAGTATTTGTTTGTGTATTTGATCGTGTACGTGTTTGTGTTATTCGTCTGTACACCATAAACGAGTCTAGGAGGATTCCGCACTCCTAGACCTCGTGCGGATCTCGTATCGATCGGCGACGCCCCGGGGGGGACTTACAGTATTCTTCACTTCTCCACTGAATCCTACCAATAATGAGGACTTCTTTAAGATTTCTTATCCTGAAATCTATGCAGTCAATAGCAGTGGGATAGCAATGGGATAGCGGTTAGCGGACCATTGCAAAATAGCGGTGCCAATAGCGGTCTAGAATAGCGGAACCGCTATTAGCAGCGCTATTGGCCACTATTTGACTGATTTTTTATTCCTAGACAGCGGTCATAGCACCGATTTTCAAGGTTGGTATATTTGGGATAAATTAAGAAAAAACCAAAATAGCTCAAACTTCAAATTTGATCTTTTATTTGTTTATAACCAGCTTTTTATCCAAAATCCTAGAAAAGTCATGTTCTTGTTCTTTCGTCTACCAACGATTCCTTGGTTGATGTGGACTCGGAGGAAGATTTCATTGCATATGATTAAATCATGTTTCAATTATTGATACTTTTGTGTTTTTTTACCTTTGATATTACTATTAAAATGTGTGTGTGTGTGTGTGTGTGTGTGTATAAATATATATGATGCATGATATTAAAATTACCGCTTTCTCACCGCTATCCCACTGCGATAACCTATATCTCAAATAGCGGCCATTGACCACTAACCGGTTTTTTACCGCACTAACTGCATAGCCTGGAATATTCATTTTCTTCAAGGTTTCAAGCTGGATAATGTTGACTGAACTTTCTCTGTCGCCCAGGATCCTTCGAGCACAATGGTTTGCCATCTATAAGTTGATAATAAGACTATCACGGTGAGAATCCAAGATCTTTTCTTTGTCTTCTTCTTCAACGGGTTTTTATCATCGAGAATTGTTGTTCTGGTGGGTCTGGTTTTTTTTATCAGACTTGGATTCTTTGGCATGTCTTTGGCTGCAGAGTAGGAGGTACCACATATGTCAGATCCTCCAAATATAAGGTTGACTATTCTTGCATCTGGAAGAGGAGAGGGTGCTTCTTCGGCAGCCTTGTTATCCTCTTGCATTTAATTATCTTTCCTTCCCAAGAGATCTTTTAATTATCCTTTTCTCAAAAGGTCAGCTTGACCCCAACTAGAGGCTCTGCCCCTTGGACCCTGCAAGGGGCTGCCGCCCCTAGGACCCCGCTACCAGGGGCACTGCCCCCGGAACTCCATTCGTTAGGGGCTTCATTAACCTAGAAATATGATTACTAGGAGTAGTTAAGTGATGCTTGTAATTTGTTACACAGTTAACCACACTCAACTGAAGAAAGGTGTTACAGTTAACTCCGAGGGAAACAGGATCCACGTGAGTCTCTAGCCCCTTTCTCTGTTATGTTTTTCGGGGCTATTTGCGTAATCCTATATTGTCAGTTAATACACGTACCTCAAGTGGTAAGTGTATGCCATATAACTGTTTACGAATAATATTTGAACGATATAGAAAGAGTTAAAAGTATGTACGTGGATGCATAAGAAGACTTAAATATATAACAAAAGATAGGTAAAGTAAGTATGGTTGTATCGCAAAGTATGTATGGTTGTATGGTTACGAGGGTGACAGAACCTAATAATATATGTGTAAAGGAGGGTAGCAGACCCTAATAATATTTGTGAAAGGAGGCGGCAGACCCTAATAATTTTAGCCTCCCGCCCTGACTAGTGATTGCGGAAGAGTAAAACGGGAATGTAACAGAAATCTCTGGTATCAACCACATTGTTTAAAAAGAAACATTAACAAACTAATTATTATATAACATAATGTACAATTTTGGTGCCGCGAAGCCCCTATTGGGCCACTTTGCGGCACCCTATTGGTAGTTTTTGTTTTGTTTTGTTTTGTTTTCGACCCGTAATGAACATAATGAAAAACTATCGAATGTGAATTTTACTTTTGTTCTTTTTTTATTATTTAGTTTTAGTTACGGTACCGTGCCGAACACGACAGAAACCAACCGAATTCGTGTAAATTCACCGTGTTTTGTTTTAGTTCCAATACCGTTTTGTAACTAGAACGAATATTGATTTTTGTGTTTTAGTTTCAGTACCGTAATAAACATGAGAAAAACTGACTGAATTCGCGTAGACTCAACTGCTTCAATGCTTGTGATCGATAACGGCCGGGTTTTACCAATGATCGAGTTTTACCTACCGACACCGCGCCATTGGTTCACCCCAATTTTTTATAATTTTTTTGTTTTATTTTTGTCTTAGTTCTGATTCAATAAAACATGTAACTGAAACTGACCGAATTCGCGTAGACCTACCGTATCAACTCTTGGGTCAACACAACCGGGGTTTATCGACCTGCTCGGCGCCGGGAAAAACACTAATTTACAATATATAATATCATTCTAACTTTGTTTACAAGCTAAGTGATACATATCAAAAACCAGTTCATTGCAGTGCTTTACTCCGTACTAGTATAGTTGCATCTATCTCCATAGCATCGATCACAATCCAAACAAGTAGCACATAAGCATTTTACTCCAATTTCGGTACACCTGAAAAACATGTTAAAACGGGTCAACTACAAATGGTTGGTGAGTTTCATGAGTTTTAACAAAATCAATTATGTGTAACCACAACAATCATAGTTTGTATGTACGTACGTATGTATGTTTGTATGCATGTTTGTGATGTAATTATACTAACCTACAGTGAAACCTTGACTGTTTGTTCGTGCTACATGGCTTCCACTACCCAAGTCTACCACCGTGGCCCCCCTTCCGCCCACAAAATGCCCCGAGTAGCTATGTCTAACACTACATAGCTTGTTTGTATAAATATGGTCATTTGCAAATGGTGTAATATCTCGGCATCTGTGCCAGCCCCGTTTGGGTTTGTCAAACCAATATTACTATTCACAAGCCACCGGCTCGAAGTTAATCACCGTGTTTGTGGGGGACTTTTTGTGTGTTAGCACTTAGATAATTCACATTATAAAGCGTTTCCAGATATATAGATGTATATAAACATGATGATTTTCACCCCAAATGTTCATAAAACAGTTTAAAAAGAGTGGTCATGAAACTCACCTTATGGTAATATAATCAGTACGACATCGGTTAACAGCTCGTACAGCTTGTTACAACTCGGTTCCTATAATTGGTATCATATATTTAATAATTTAATATTAATATGGTCACTAGACTGAATTGAGCTGTATATCTAGTCTGGGTATAGCTTTTATGCCCAGAATATATCAGTAGTCTTAGATTGTGACATTGTACAATGTCTAATGTTCAAAATCGAGCTTGGCTCAGTTTCACCGTTTCACGTGTTAGGCCAAGTTGGTCTTTTACGCGTTTCCAAAACAGTTAAGATCACACAAACTTGAGTAGACGTGTCGGTTGATAAAATGATTAAAATTATAAAGAAATTTCATGTAAGCGCACGGATTTGGTGTTCGTAGCTGTTCGAATAGGATAGGGGCAGATTAGTCTTTACATTTAATGTATAAAGGCTCATTCGCTAAGCATGCTTAGCGAATGTGGCCTCAATTGTTAAATACTAGGCATATTCATTAATGTAAAAGCCCATTTAATAATACAGTGTAACGAATGGCGGCTCAATCATTGTGTTTGGCGAATGGGCTATGGAAAGTCATTCGTTAGAACTATTCTAACGAATGAGAGGCATCATTCGTTAATACAGTATAACGAATGAGGCATGCCTATAAATAGGCCTTCCATAGTAGATTTGCATAGAGATCCATGCCATATTTATTCTTCTATAACGTTATGCTGTCGGATTTTCTCTGTAACGTATTCCTCCACTAATGTATCAATGTTGAACGTATTGAACATGAGTTACGTATCGATTTGCGACTAGACCTTGGCTCGTAATAACGTATTTACAACTGGTATCAGAGCCGGAGGTTGCTCGTGATACGTTCATTTGTGTTCTTATGGTGTATTCACTGTTTGACGGATTTTGGAAGATTTATGGGATGAATGATGAAATTGATTATAGATTCATGTTCCTGGTGTAAATCCGTATCCTCGTGTGAAATTTGGTGTTTAATTATGGTGAATTAAAGAATCCGCCATGGATAGTTAAGTTATGGTTTGATCTGAATTAGATCAGATACAGTGCTTGAACAATGGAATTGATGATATATTCATGTTTCTGATAGAAATCCGAGCTCATTGATACATTTTGGTGGTTAATTATGAAGATTTGATGAAATCTGACATTGTTAGAGCTTGATTTTCCAGATTCCGTTGAAGATATGAGTTTTCCGGCCACCGTAACTGAATTTTACAGCGAAACCCGTTTTTTCGGAGGCGACAGTAACGGACTAACGACTCATTCATTAATTTAAAAGCTCATTTGTTATGGAGGTTTAACTAATGAGTTATTCGTCAAGGAATTTTAACGAATATGGATTTCTTAACGAATGAGATCTCATTCGTGAACTATTCAAACGAATAAGGGTGATTAACGTATGGAAGACATACGTTAAAAGGTTAATGTATTTGATTTAACGTATAAACCATTCGCTATAGGGTTTAACGAAAGAGACCCATTCGTTCAAGGGTAACGAATGTGGATGGATGTGGACGAATGAGATACTATTCAAACGAATGTGAACAGTGTAACGTATGAGGATAAAAAAAAGAGTATTTTCGGAAAAATTTTCTGAAACGAAATTTTTCGAGGATATTTCAAATATGCGGGACACTCTTCTGGCAAATTTTGATGATATATTTTCCAGCCGATTTTCACGCATATCGATGGGCCGAGGGGGAGTAACCGACTAAGTTAATGAGAATTTTATTGAAGAATTTTGAAGATTTGTTCGAGACCTTGCCGAATTTGTTAAGAAATGGGGGAGATAAAAATTTCATAGAGTTTATTCGATTGATATCTTCCTACGTTTGCAAGGATTTCTTGAAAAATTACTGCAATTCGGGTGGTAATACGTGATTGCAAAGCTATATTTGACCGAGTTCAAGACTGCTATTGTTCTTCGATCGTGGATTGATTTGTTCAAGATTGAAACCTGACTATGTGGGATACGAGTGTCTGTCCGATTACTTCTTTCTGAGGGACTTTGATCCTGACAATGTTGGCTACGAGTATCCGGCGGATCACTTCTGTTGAAGGGGACAATTATTGAATGGGTTGAATTGATTGAGGAATATACGAGTCTTGACATCTGATTGAAGAAAATGATCATTCGGGATTGATTAACGAAGGTTGGAACTCTGAATTATTTGCCCAAAACAATAATGCATCCAAGCGTATTGCTTGCCGAAGAGCTTCAAAGAGTTATATTTTGGGATAGACGTTATCGAGAGAGTGAAGAACAAAGTGAAAGATGCGGAATGATTGGGTTGCTCATGAAGATGTGTGACGAGGTTAAACATACAGAAATTTTTATTTACCGGTGCGACAGATAGCCAATGACTTGCTGCTAATTGATTCGTTTCATCGAACCATATTATATGCCAGTTGGATGATCGGAATGATCACCTGGAGATGCTTATTTGAGTGGTGAGATCTGATACGAGTAGCTACAACTTTTGGTTTGCTTACAAAGAGTTATAGTTTGTTTGTTCGCACAAGCCCGAGAATCATCAGCCAAAGGGAAGGTTGGTATTACGGCTTATGATATGCAGTTAAAGTATTCACGGTTAAATTATTGGATGCTAAAGTATTGGAAAGCATTCGACAGCTATAGACAAGGGGGGGTCTATAAGTGCACGGATTTGATGTCCGCAACTGTTCGAATAGGATAGGGGTAGTTTAGTCTTTACACTTAATGTATAAAGGCTCATTCGCTAAGCATGTTTAGCGAATGAGGCCTCATTCATTAAAGACTAGGCATATTCGTTAATGTAAGAGCCCATTCATTAATACATTGTACCGAATGGCGGCTCAATCGTTAAATTATACCCACTCGCTAAGTGTGTTTAGTGAATGGGCTATGGAAAGTCATTCGTTAGTAGTATTCTAATGAATGAGAGGCATCATTCGTTAATACAATATAACGAATGAGGCATGCCTATAAATAGGCCTTCCATAGTATATTTGCATAGAGATCTATGCCATATTTATTCCCCTGTAACGTTATGCTGCCGGATTTTCTCTGTAACGTATTCCTCCATTAATGTATCAATGTTTAACGTATTGAACACGAGTTGACATATCGATTTGCGACTAGATCTTGGCTCGTAATAACGTATTAACAATTCAGAGTTTAGATGTCTGGATTCGCCACAGGGTCCGTTTCTGTTGTTTACAGATTGGTTTGGAGAAAAACGCACACAATTCATCCGAATCGTTTAAACACTCACTAATTAATATATGTATATTATTATAAAAATATTGTTGAAAATATTTACTCATTTATTAATTTATAAAAATTCATTTTATATTCTATTTTTAACCAATAAATTATCCGTTTATACCTAACGATTTTTGAAAAATCTGATTATTTTTCCAAGTGATAAAAATATCTTCCAAAAATCCCTATAAAAATTCCAGAACCAAACAATTTGGCTAAAATACCTTTTTGTGCAATAAACGTCCGTTAAAACTCGATTAAACGCGAATTCAGAAATTATAGCTAGGGTTTTCCAACGACCCCAAGTTTTATGTGCGACCTTGTGATGCATTACCTGAGTTCTCCACAAAATTTCATAAATTTTCAATTTGTTTGTCTTTTTCCCAATTAAGCCGTAACAAACAGTAATAAAATCGCCAAAAATTCTCCGATTATTGAAAAATTCTCAAATTTTGACAAGAACTCATTCATATGATCCCTGATGTCCCCGAAAATTTCATAGGCTAAGAACAAGCACATCACAATGTAGACACAAACAACCCCTAAACGAGTGTTCGGTAAGTACCTTTGCGGTTTTTGGGTGTTTAGGCTCTTTTCTCGCCTTTCCGGGTTCTCGGCTGTTTACCTAGTGTATCTACAGGCTAGGTGTAACAAAACCAAGCATATAAAATCAATCATCAAGCCTTGAAATAAAGGGCTTCGGTTAGGGTTTCAAATTTAGTTTTTGAACCTTAAAAAACGCTATTTAAACCTCCTAATCCGTGTTTTTGACCAAAAAGTAATTGATTCAGCTTCCTAACCATGTTTAACATCAAAGTATGTTTTTGAATCATTTTGAAGAGTTTTACATGATCAGATTTTATTTTTACTAATCAAACTATAATATTATGAATGCAAGCATGATCAAAACTAGATATTACCTTAGGATTTTTGTGGAAATGAGATGTTAGCAGCTGGAGTAGATGGTATTCAAGATATTTTGTGAAATTTATCAAGGAGGCTTAAATGAGAAGTTATCTCAAAGGGGTGCGTCACCAAGTGGCGGGTCCATTTGGGCCCCTTTTTGCCTTTATATTATATTCATTTTGCATACCATACGTGAAATTCCAAGTCCAAATTTAGTTCGAGTTCGGTTTTTGGCAAGAAAAATAGTTCGGGTGTGCAAAAGCGCAAAAACGAATGTTTTTCGGCTAAATTTTTGCAACTTAAAAAAAAACCTTATCATTTGGTTATAAAAATCCAAAATATTTTCACAAGTTGCTTAAAACATCTCAAATAAGTGTTTTATAAACCTTTTTCGGCTTGACTGATGATACAATGCTTGTTTTAGTACTAGTGTTCGTGTTTAAAGTCAGAGCGTATTGTTGTATGAGAATATTGTCATTTTACTGGATTTCTATATACTATGGCCCTAATATCGATGTATTAGCTAAGATATACATAGTTTTGTCACGAATTCACAATCTATGAAAGGAGGGTGGCAGACCCTAATAATATCTGTGAAAGATGGGTGGCTGACCCTATTAATTTCTGTGAAAGGAAGGTGGGAGACCCTAATAATACTTGTGAGGTAATAGGGCAAAAGGCTCTTAAAAACATAGAAATAATTATGTATGTATTAGTAAGCTAAAACAAGAAAGTATGAAGTATGAAAAAATGTAAGTAAGCAAGTATGAAAGAATGCAAATATGAATGTATGAAAGTATGAATGTATGAAGGTATGCATGAAGGAAATATAAGTATCTACTTGTCTTTTACAAATCAAACATAATGGAAGAAAACATCAGTACATTCCTTTTCTTCAGATACCAGCGTCTTCAGTTCGTGCCATATGTCTTTCTCAAGCCAGCTGCTTTAACCTATTTGTCTATGTGCATACTAAAAGTAAGCTACGCTAAGTGAGCTCTAATTTATCAGGTAGCGTACATTAATTCACACACTTACTTATGTGTATTCACTACATACATAGCCTGCTTATATTTCATTCATGCATACCTTCATACTTTACATTCTTTCATACTTCATACGTTCTTGTTTTAGCTTACTAATACATACATAATTATTTCTATGTTTTTAAGAGCCTTTCGCCCCATTACCTCACAGATATTATTAGGGTCTCCCATCTTCCTTTCACAGAAATTAATAGGGTCTGCCACCCATCTTTCATAGATATTATTAGGGTCTGCCACCCTCCTTTCATAGATTGTGAATTCGTGACAAAACTATGTATATCTTAGTTATTACGTATCGAACAAACAATTAACCGTTTATTACGTAACGAACAAATGAACAACTGAATGTGCTGTTTATGACCCGAATATATTAAGTTCAACCATCAACTTTAACGTTCTCATTTTCTTTTAAGCGCTTCAGCATTTGCAACTCCAAGTAGACTTGATCTTGATCTACATGTCCATGTATAACTGCACAAAACTTAGAAAAAATTAAAGTTATTCACAGACCATCTTGAGGGTCAACGAAGAATTTGTTTACAGACCCTCCCAATTTCAGTCCCTCAACTTGTAAATGATTTGTTTAAGTCCTTGGTTTCCAACAAAGTTTGCATGAACGACCTTGACAACAAAACACATGATTTTGAGTAAAACAAAGGTTTAATAAACTATGTGCGAACACAATAAAAATTTTAAAATCTTTTTGGCATTTTCATATATTTTAATATTACGAAAATATATACATAATACTTTGAAGTTGAAACATAAGAAGAAAATGAAAAAAAAAAAAAGATAGGAGTAAAATTAATATTATATACCAAAAGTATTCACTTAAAAGTTTACTAAATTATTTTTGTGAGAAAGATCACAATATGGAATCACATTATCTTTTAAGTTTCTAGATCACACTTCTATTTGGAAATTATTATGCCAAGAACCCAAAGTCGATTGTAGATTTAATTTGTCTACTTTAAACTTAACAAGTATTTGAATGTCAATGTGACATGTTAAGGTATAGATTAAGCACAATGCTTGTGTCGTACCCGTTTAATCCGACAAATTACATACTCCATCATACCTCGTGCGTAGTATGCTTTCACATGTAACCTCAACTTGACTTATACCTTTCTTATCTGATCACATTATGCTTATTGACACTTTCGACACTTTATTTTGGACATTTGACTCCATCTATGTGACGCCCGTTAATTTTCGGTTCAAGGATTCGAAGCTTGTAAAGTATGTATATTTCTCGTGATTTAACCGAAATTTCTCGGAAACCTTCTCATCATCCCGGTTTTTTAAAGCATTTAACTTTTCCACCAAGATGTTAATTCCTTAAAACTGGAAGGGCTAGATGTGAAAAATCTTTATATCATAAACCCTAACCCCATTTCCCCCTCCCTATTCTCAATCGGACTAAGGCAGCCGCCCCCTACCTTTTTTTTCGACTTTTGATCAATTCCAAAGCTACTAGAAGTGGTTCAAGGTATGTACTACAATCCCAAACACTCCATTCGTCCAATCCTAGTCATATTGATGCTCAATTTTTCCGATTTGTTTTGTATGACAAATTTCGGTTAGGGTTTAATTGACCCGCTTCCCGTGAATAAAAATCCGGGCTTCTGGTGTAAATAGATTCCCAGGTATGACAATTACATCATATTAAAATTTCGTGGTCGGTAAAGGTGTTTAGGTCGGTCAATTGATTTTAGTTCGAAAACTAGGGTTTATCGAGTGTAGAATCGTTAATTGTTGAGTTTGATACGTTAATCGATTGAATTTCCAACCAAATTAGTTTTCATAGCTCTAGATCGATTTAAGGGCTGTGAGAAAATTATTTTTTTAGTACTCGGGGCTGATTTGGTTGGTGATTAGTCAATCGAGTCGGTTGTGCGCGAATTATTGTTTAAACGTTAATTTTAGTGTTGTGTAAAGGAACTGCCAACCGTATCGACTCGTGTGACATACTTACGATACATGAACAGTTTAAGATGGGAATTTGGACCATATGGGGCTGATTTTCTTGGCAATTGATTTAAGGATTTATTACGCGCGTATTCGACTCGATTTGCATACAAACGGGTGAATTGTGCATCAGGGTTAGTCCCGACCATGATCGTAGGGTGGAATTGGTTAATTAAAAGGTGTTAGGGGCTGAGGTAAAGTAAAATGAGTATGGGATAGGCCTCATGTCAAAACAATTGGGTTTGGACGGTCCGTTAGGCGAGTGTGTTATTACGGGCTAGTTTAGTAATGCGTTGTGTACAAATTACAAGCTCTTACTTGTGAGTGTGCGCTTAGAGATTCTCTAGCTCCTTGCTGGTGTTTGGTTGACTTCAGGTGAGTTTATGATGCCCCCTTTTTACTCTTTTAAGATTTTGGGCTAGCATGCACACCTAAGCGTTTTGCTTGATGAATTGTTTAAAACTATTTTGGATGGGCTTACTTGTATAGGGTAGGCCTTGAGATGATACTATCGTATGTATGTATGTATTATTGTATGGCCAATATTTGGCGATGTTAGTAGTCGTTATCGAATACGGATGTTATGTATGCCTACTTCGTGTTTGCATACGTTGATGAGATGTTATGTGTTTGGGTTGTACGTTTGCTCGACCCTGATGTTATTACTTGGATGATATATATATATATATATATATATATATAGGGGTGTGCTTATAGAGATGTTTATATGAATGTATGTATGTATATATATATATAAGGATGTTTATTTATCGATGATGATGGCTTAACTGATGTATCTCTTTTATCTTTTAAAATCTTTGGAATGATTATTATGATTATTAATTATTGATGTTATTTATTTAAAACTTGAACTCACTCAGCTCAAGCTGACTTTGTGTGCATGTTAGTGTGAGTTTCAGGCTAGGAGGAGGATGCCTTACCGTTTGGACGTGCACGAAGCTACTTGGACGGTGAAGGGCATACGTGAACGGAAGATTTAAATATTGAACATTTATTTTTTTAAAAAAAGTTTTATCAAATACATTTAAATTGGTTTTGGATTTAATTCCAGGGTTTTGGGAACTTATTTTATTATTTATGTTTTCCGCTGAAATATACTTTGAATTGGTTGTTTTAATGGAATAAACTGTTTTCAAGTTTAAGTATTTTTATTAGTATTATGGATGAGTACCAACTGTAGGACTCCCGGGATTCGGGGTCTTACAATCTAGAAAGATTAAAATAAAGCAGAGCTTCAGGGCCTTAACAATCAAGTCGAATAATAGCATATTATCGCGCAGAGAAAGTCCAAGGCTTGAACAAAAAAAAGAAAATAAAAACAAACCAGAAAATTTAGGGCCTTAACAATCAGGTCGGATAATACCATATTATCGAGCAGAGAAAGTCCAAAGCTTGAATAAAAATAAATGAAGACATAAATCAGAAGTTAAAAATCCTAAGATAGACAACTTTTAAACTTTCTTTCTTTTCTTTTTGTTTCTTCCTGACTCTTTTTCTTTTTTCTTTTCTTGACACTTTTCTTGACTCAACAGAATTAAAATTGACAATTGATTACATAAGACAACTATGATCAGGTAAAGAGAGACTTGGGTATAGCATGTTATTTACGTTTCTGCCTTCATTGATATGACTTTAGTTGAAGTCAGCAACCGCTTCATAACGTGTAACCACTAGTATAGGCAAATATTTAAGTTGATATCACTATGACATTTGTCAAGCCTATCTACACATCAAGCAATGATCTTGTTGGCTTTTGATCTACTTTTTTCATGTGCTAGAATCGTTAGAGATAATTTTGTATCATTTTCCAAGGGTCGGATCAATTTCTCAAAATTTTTAAAAGTTTTAAAATATTTGACTCCCTCTAAAAAGGACAATATCTTTTGGAATATTTTCAGATTTTCTTAAAATAACATAAAATCTTTTTGGAAAGTCAAATGACTTGTTTTTGTTTTTCTTGAAATAAATTGAAAATCTTCTTGATGAGTTAAACTTAACTCATTTTCTCCCTCTAAAATTGTGACATTATTTGAAAAATATTTACAATTTTAAAAACAAAAAGATAGATAGGCTGTTTTAATCAAACTTGATCATTCCGAGCGATTCGACTAGAAATTCAAATAGGGCATGATTCATGACTTTAGTGAAAAGGTCAGCAAATTTGTTGTTAGATGGACTATCTTAAACATGCATTATGACATTGTATGACAAAGTTAAAGAGATTCAAACCAAGACCCAGCAAATGATGTTGGATCCATCATTTGAGAGAAGAAGTTGGACGAGGTAAGTTTAAGAAAAGCTCGATAAGTTGTTGTTGAGCCATTTGAACAAGGTTGGCGTTGTTGAATCACAAAGTACCATATGAAACACTTCCCATTCCTTGAAGTTTGTCCTCCCATATCGCTTACGAAAGACTCGAACCTGCTATCGAATGGTTTATCATCAAATAGCAAGGGTTTGTCTCCCATCGTATGCCGGGTGCAATCACTATCGAAGTACCGAATACTATTGATAGTCCTTCTTGATTAACCTTGCATGCACTAAGCGTTTAAATAGACATGGGTTCCCGACACACTTTTGTCCCGGGAAGGTCAATCGTAAACCGACCAAACTTAATTTTATTTCCTGAAAACACTTTATTTCTTGGTGCAGCTTCACTTGATGAAGAACAGTCCTTGGGAATCCAAGTAAAAACTTGATCCTTCATTTTGGCGATTTTGGACTTTTCTTTTCTTGATTTTAAAATTGTTTTTGGTGAATCCTCAGACTTTACAGTCTTATGATCCTTTTTGATTTTATCCCTTCTTGGATTTCCAAAAAGGTTTCTTTTTGCGTTTTACTTTTATTACTTTGGATCTCACATCCATTTCACTAGGTTCACTATCAGCTTGACTAGTCCATGAATCAGGGCTACTGAAAGCTCCTTTTGGGGACTGACTAAGCCGCCTTTAAATATCAATTTGTTGCTTTAACTAGTGCTTGAAAGGTGAGAAGAGTGACCACACACAAAACAACACTTTCTCCTAGGAGTACCATAGAACTCATCTGAACTATAATGTGGTTGGTGTGGTGGGAAAGGTGATCCTTGGAAAGGAACATGATTATAAAACACATTTATGTAATATGGATCAACAAAATTTTGTTGATAATGACCATAGTAGTTGTTATCATAGAAGTTGTATGACTGAGGATTTCTTAATTGATTGGTTGTTTGAAAAAATGATTGTTTATTTGGTGGAACATATTTACACGAAGTACTTGTCTTTTATTTTCAAAAACTTTGCTTTTACTTGAATTATCCTCAGTCTCACAACTTGATGATGAACAACTTGATATATTCACCACAACAGGCCTACTTTCATTGACAAATTTTTCAACAAAAGTTTCACAAATGGTTTCATAATCACAATTCGTGTCCGTTTCCACCGACCCACTTTCTTCAACACAACCAGCTGAACAGGATGAATCACCACTAGAATCAACAGTCACAGGTATTTGAGCAGTTTCTTCGGAAGCTGGAGGAACAAATGTTATTAATTTTGGTACATGACCAATTCCATATACCATCTCTTCCTCTGGTGGGTTTTTATAACTAAAATGGGCCATACTATGTAATTTTCATTCATTGATGGGGGTGCAACAGTATAATCATACCCCAGTCCCAACTTTAGTTTGACACTCCTCTTGGCTCCAATAATATCATCTGACCAGATGGTTAACTCAAAATTTTCAATCGCTAATTCATGTTTTTCAAAAGTTGATTGTTTTATCAGAAAACTCAGTTTCTAAGCTTTCAATTTCAGCTTTTAAATTTGTAACTATATTTTTATAATATTCAACTTCCTTTTGAGATTGAAAAATTTTGAGTTTCAAATTAGCAATATCGTCATGGTGAGTTTTAATCGTAGTGGTGTAAATCTTATCAGCTTTGACATAATGATCATTCAGACTTTTTAACTGTGAGTTTTCTTTTACGACAACATCGTAGTTGCATCTATGGAAATCAACTTTATGAATGCAAGCTTGTGTGCATACATTTGTGTGTACCTTGGGAAGGATAGGACATGCATGACTGTTTAAACCTGCAGCACTTGTCCTAACATTATATTCTTTGGACTGATTGTTCATTCAGAGCTTATTTCAAAAGACTTGATGGTAGAAGTCAACTCTGAGATTATTATGGTATTTAGATTTGTAGTTCTCTTATGGTGACCATGCTACCGATCCATGTATCAGGCAGTGAATCTAACAGCTTCATGTTTATCTCAGACAAACCATCAATGATACCGGCACTTCTCATTTTAGTGACGAGTGACTCAAATCTGTTGATGAGAGAGGCAACCGATTCTTCTTGAATATGTTTAAACATTTAGAATCCTCTTTTTAATATTTCCTTTCGGCTTTCCCCAATTCCATATTTCCTTCAAGCTTAGGATCGTAAGACATTTTTTTTAGTTCGACCAGACCGACTCGAAAACTCGACTTGAAAAACTCGATTAGTTTTGAATATATATATATATATATATATATGAATTTAAAAAAGTTTACTCTATTTTTTTTAACTTAAAAAATTCGACTCAAAAAGGTTCACTTGATTTTTTTATTTTTATTTTTTTGGTATAGAAAGAGGAGAAAAAAAATAAGGTGTTGAGAAACAAGCCTAATAGCTATAACATAAGAGAAGGAGATGTAGGAGAAAGAGGGAGATTTCATTCATAAGGTGTATTATTACAATGAGATACAATGAGATATTTATAGGAGGGGAAAACTTGGGGATGAAGCTAATCTATATTTGGTGTTGATGACCATAATATTTAATATATTTATAACACTCCTCCTTGGTTATCAACTTAATACGCTTGGAAATGCTGCCTCATTAAAAATCTTGCTAGGAAAACCCAGTGGGACAAAACCATAGCTAGGGAAAAAGAGTGCAACGCGTATTGTCTCCCCCTGATTTATTTATCCGTTAGAATGGTAAATATCGATCTTATGTGAAAGCTTCAAAACTTTTGTACCGATCATTTGTGTCTTCGTCCCTTGACATGCGAATTGTTTAGTCGAACAATTTTGCATGATCTTCATGTGAAACTTCTATTGTGTCATCTCATAACCATATACTATTGTATTGATACCCTGTTGGTGTTTCTCTGCGTGACAAGACTAACAAAACTTGTTTTGATGGGTTAGTAAAATATAAACACATATCTTTCATAAATGAAATATATATTTTAACCCATTCCGATGTCTCCTAGCTGGACACATGTCGATAAATATAAATAAAGAAGATGTCTCCTAGCAGGACACATGTCGATAAATATAAATAAAGAAAATAATAATCATATATAGCTAACAGTACGACATAATGCACATATGCATTTAATTATGGTATTTCTGAAACCAATAATATTTCATATTCAGATAAAAAATGATATAGAGTACATTGTTTGACATCCTTTAGTGTACTCAAAGAATGAATCTTGTTTTTGGTAAAATGTCTAAACATCTTTTAAATGTACTTTCATGGATTGATAAACATATAATTACACATATACTCAAACTGCAGGTTGAGTAATAATCACATATGTCAAGGTATTTCAAAAATCCTCCTTCTAAAAGTTCTACAGTTTCTCTCGATAATGTATACATCATCACTGTAAACTGTGATTATATGAACTTTTAAGAGTAAAATTTTGATAAAATTATGACAAATTACATCCAACTTATCTCCCTCTTTATCAAAATATTTCCTGATTGTACGTGCCACACTGAATACGACTATTTAGTCCATATGCAATATCTTAACCTTGTAAAACATTTATTGATGCTTTCATGCCGATGCTTAGGCGCTTTCAATCCATCACAAAATTCTTTCCATCTTAACCAATTATTGATGTGCATTCACTCCTCATGAGTTTTGCTACATGAACTTGCTCATTTGACACATCAATTTATATATCATATATCAAAACCATATTGTACCATTCTTTGTTTATTAAGATACTATAATCATTAGGTACAATTTCTTCTATTTATGCTTATTGGTGCACAATAATTCCATCCTTAAGATGTTTCAATTAACCTTTTAAGCATTCACGTGCTAGGAACTTTTCAGGAGTCATAGTAATTGCATCCTTAACATGTAAAATAACCATAACTTATTCAAATATGAATTTGTATATAACATGAGTCATAGTGTTCTCGAGTACATAATTTACATGATTTTATAATTCAACTTCATAATAGGCTTTCATGTAAACTTTCAATATCAAATGAATCACAATATTTATTAGACGCATATCAATTCTCTTTAAGAGACCTTATTGTTGTACCTCGACTTGACCATCTGCATTACTTGCTCCAATTTTCGAGGATTCTTGGAATTGACTAGTCTACCATGCTTCAGGCGTACCCTAGACTCGCACATTACCAATGTATGGTCGTCCTTCCAGGACACTTATTTTAATTGGAGCATAAGCAGTTGATTTATGTGGCTTAGTCACTCTACATAGGTCAGTGAATGGGTCTGGTAATTGATTCACCAATTTTTCAATGAATTATCCTTTAAAAAATTTCTTCATGTATTTTAATTGAGGATCAACAATAATTCATTCATACTAATTTCGTTTTCCAACTGCCTTATATCTCCCCCTAATGTTGGGAATGTTGCTTCACTAAAGTGAAAACTAATGAGCCATAAACAAATATCTCATTAATGGCTCTAACTCTTTAATCATATATAATACCGACATAAATTCCCAACTTCCTTTATGGTCTCATCTTTGTGTCTTCTGGTGGATTAATTTCAATATATAACACACACAAAATATTAGATGAGAGCTACTTGGTTACTGACCAAAAACCAATTACAATGGGGAGGAAATACCATAACTTGTTGGCTCGATGTGAATGCATGTAAAATGAAAAATACCCAAATAAAACATGAACCTTTGCTCTCATGATCATTGACGTTGCAACCAATTGTAGACGTTTGATGATCGTCTCAAGAAAATCAATTCATCTATTAATAGTGATTTACCAAAATAAATATGAAAATCTAGAATATGGTGCTTGCTATTTCATTAGCTAAGCCACAAATCACACAAACTTATGTTGTGAAATTGATAACCATTTAGATGATGCATCGATTTTAAAACACTAAATGATATCATGTTAGGATATGTGTATCCTTTTTCTCAATTTCATAACATTTAGGATTCACACCCTCCTTTAGTTGGTAAATAAATAATTCCCCTTGAGAGCAATATTACATGTATAACTATTTGGAAGAATCTTTTGGTTCTTCAATAACTTCACATCATTAACTCGGTGTGGTCTAACCGGTCATGCCATTAGATAACCATGATACATAAACTTTAAGTTTATGATCGTATTGTGTATTATGCTTCCTTAATACATGACTATATTTATTAGAGAACATAGTATCATCTTCTCAAGTGATCTTGTGATTTCACTTTTATATTACCATAATTTGTTCTCATATATGATCAACATCTTTGCCACTTACAGTGGTCGATCTCATTATTTGCATAATCAATATCTTTACCACTTATGGTGGTTGATCTCATTACTAATATGATCATTCTTTCAATCTTTTCAATTATGTCAATTATCACAACGATCAATATATAGTAGTATTCACTTTAGAGATTGGAGCATAACCAAACCAATTTTATGGTTTTTCATTATCCATCAAACATACTGTGACATCCGTGGCAAAACCAAGTACACCTTAGTACTTACAAACTCGAATAAGCGTTTAACCGCTTATTGCGTACGAACAAACAAATAACCAAACGGGTCTGGTTATGGTCCGGATATCCCAGGGTGTCATCCATAAGTGATATATGATCTATGCAAGCTAAAATATTAGTAATATGGCCTTAGTTCGATAGCAAACAAAACGAGGTACACTATATTCATTACGTAACAAGTAAACGATAAATCGGTTAATTCGTAGTGCTTAAACGAGTAACCGACCGATACTAATTATGACCCGTAATACATACTGAGGGGTCATATACGAGTTATATATATGTTATAGAGGCTAACATATTGATATTTAGGCCCCAGTACGTTTAAAACTCTTTAAACGAAAAAGGTTTCGTTTATCGATACGCTATAAGCTTAAACGCAATCGTTAATATCATGACAAGCATTGTAGCATCCGTTAAGCCGAAAAAGATTTATAAAACACTTATATGACATGTTCTAAGCAATCTGTGAAAATATTTTGGAATTTTACAACGAGTCAGTACGCTTTTCTTATTTTACAAAAATAAGCTGAAAAACACTCGTTTTTGCGCTATTTCTCACACCCGAATTAATTTTCTTGCGAAAAACCGAACCCGAACTAAATTTTGGACCGACTTTCACGTGTGGCACGAAAACCGAGGCACCATTGGGCCAAAAATAGGCCCAATGGGCCCCTAGAAACTTGCGGCCGCCATATACCTTATTCCACCCAAGATATTTATTTACTAGCTTCTTGAATAAGCTACCTAATTTTATGCCATAAACTCAAGGACCAGACCTCCCTTCAGCTGTTCTTCCAAACCCTTGCCCTAAACCCACAAGTAAGTATCATTTCCATGAACTTTTAACCATCTTTTAACTAAGTTATAATCTTATAAACATGTTTTAGTTAGTTTTAAACATGTTTAACCATCCAAAAACCCTAAAAATCAAGTAAAATCATGTTTTGATGTTAAACATGTTTACAAACCAGGAACATATACTTTTTTGGTCAAAAACGCGGATTAGAACATGAATACAACGTTTTTACGGTTAGAAAGTTCGGTTTGAACCCAAAACCGAAACCCTAATTATCAAGGCTGTTACATGGATGATTTATGCTTGGTTTGATGTTATATGATATGTATATATACTGAGTTTGCAACCCGAGACCCGGAAAGTCGTTTAAGCTAGCAAAATTCATCGAAAACCGACAAGGTAAACCCGTAACACTCGTTTAGGGGCTGTTTAGTATTAGGTTGTGACGTGCTTATTGTTAGCTTGTGAAAACTTGCAGGGACATTAGGGATCATATAAATGAGTCCCTGTTTAAATTTGGTAATTTTTCGATAAACGGAGAATATTTGGTGAATTTATTTCCGTTTATAAGCGTTCAATTGGGAAAAATAGCTAAACATATTGAAACATTATGAAACTTGGTTTTGGAGTTTAATATGTGATGGTAAGATCACTGGTAAAGTTTGGGAATCATTGGAAATGTCTAAGTATGGTTTGTGCAATCATGGCTTAACCGAATTTTAACAGCCAAAAAACGCACAAAAAGGCATTTTGCCAAAAGAGTTAGGTTCTGGAAATTTTGCAGGGGCTATGTAATAACATTGAGGCCATTTGTAAAAATTATCGGATTTTTCGGAGGTTGTTTGATATAAACGGGCCATTTATTACACGATTATAACCTATTAAATGAATTTTTATAAATAAATAAATAATCATAAAATTTCTGAAAATATTTTTATAAAATTCTCCATGTCTTAATGTATTTTTACAAAAATTTACATAATTTATATGTAAGTACATATTTAGTTATGATTAATCAAAGATTTAAATTATAATTGTTTTAACGAAACCGGCAGTTTTGTGTTTAACGGACTGACTGGTATGTCAAAATGTCAAAAGTGGTCAAATATCATGTTTTTGAATGATATTGATAAAAACGAACTTTTTACGAGAATTCCGGAAAATTCTGGTGAATTATGCGCGTTTTGTATAATCAAACCCGTATGAAAACGGAAACAAACCTTGCGATCAAAACAGACATCGAAACCTTAAAATTCTTTCATAAATCAAATTATTCTATCAATCAATATATTTACTTAAGTTTTATGTGATCTTACCTAATCCCGAAACGTATAAACGATCAACTGAGCTAGGCTCAGGAAAAGGTGAAACTGAGCCAAATCCAGTTTTAAACATTTCATAGTATACAACGTCACAATCTAAGACTATGGTCATGTTCTGGGCCTAACAGCTATACCCAGATTATCTATACGGCCCGACTTAGCTTGAACACTGTACTAGTATTAACGATACGATACCGTTTATAGGAATCAGGCTATAAACGAGGCATCTGACATACTGATACGTAATTTCTGTGCGAACTACGATAAGGTGAGTTTCATGACCCCACTCTTTAAACAATTTTACGAACTTTTAGGGTGGAAAGCATGTTTACACACGTTATCTATCTGAAAACGATTCAGGATATAAAATATCTGAACATTTATATATGAAAAGTCCCTACAAACATAATGATTGACTACGTGCTGATGAAAGATGATTATTATCGTTGACTGGTATATTGAATGGAGATAATCCGAATTGCAAAACATAATGAAGTTACACGTGATAGCATGTTTATACAAACACGTTATGTAATGTTAAACATAACTAATTTGGGGGACAACGTGGTCTGTAATGGCCATGGGGATAACGTGGTCTGTGATGATTATGGTGCTATTGTTGGCGGAAGGGGGGCCACAATAGTAACAAACTAAAGTTGAGTATGGCCTATGAGCCAAGTTCTGCTGCAACTTATTAAACTAAAGTTGAGTATGGCCTATGAGCCAAGTTCTGCTGCAACTTACTAAAATAAAGTTGAGTATGGCCTATGAGCCAAGTTCTGCTGCAACTTATAAACTAAAGTTGAGTATGGCCTATGAGCCAAGTTCTGCTGCAACTTATTAAACGAACTAACTTGATTATGACATGAATGTTAAGAAAATAATGTGATTATGCGTATTGTGGGCGGATGGGGAGCTACAGTATTTGGTGATACGTGATAAATACTATATGTGTATATGTGTCTATATACATGCTATGTGATTAGCCGTAGGAAATACTATGTGTAGAATATACTAATTATTTGCGTGTACACTCTATAATGTTTGAGTTTACGTGGAATCATTGTGGGTGGAAGGGGACCACAGTGGTTGATGTTAACGCGGAACCGTTGTGGGCGGAAGGGGGGCCATAGTGGTTGAGTTTATGTGGAACCGTTGTGGGAGGAAGGGGGTCCACAGTGGTTGGTTAAACACAGAAATTGGAAACAGGTAGTACGAACAAACAACCACGATTTTACCGAAATTTCAAATTTATATTATAAACTTACATGTGTGCATATGCACACACAAGGATATGGCTGTACATATTTATACAAACGTAAACACATATTTTTACATACGCGCGTACATACAAACTATGACTGTGTGGTACGCAGAACTGATTTCGTTAAACTTATGAAACTCACCAACTATTCGTAGTTGACCTATTTTAACATGCTTTTCAGGTGATCAGATATGAGAAGTAATTTCCTGTGCGTTACGTGTCTGATTGGTGATTGATGTCATGGGCATTTGAGTTAGAAGTAAAGTAATTGAAGAACCGGTTTGATTGTATCACCTAGTTTGTAAAAGATGTTAGAACAATATAATATATTGTAAATTAGTTAGTAATGTTTCTTTATGAACAATGTATTTGATACCAGTTGTATCTGTTGCATTTCCGTTTTACGCTTCCGCAATTCGCTTAACGGGGTGTGACAGAAGTTGGTATCAGAGCCATTGGTTATAAAGGATTAGGTTATCCCTTAGGATACCTATAATATAACCGTAGGCTCGATTATCACTGGGAAACTTATTAATGAGTAACGATAGATACTGATGGATGCCGGGATGAACTCGTAGGGCAAGTGAGTTATTATGGTCCGGAACGTAATAACAGACTTGCTTGTACGAGGGAATTCGGGGTGAAGTCGTGGAACATTTTGATAGGTAAAAATGGCAACATACGTGCATAAAGGTGATGTGAAGTATATATGAAGTGTGCATACGTGCTTATCTGAGATGAGGTATAGGGATATGTGTACGTACGGTACTACCGATGATAATGAATCTTATTGTAACAAATAAAATATTTAATTTCGGTATTAATTAATAATATCCTTTACGATGATTTAAGCTACCGAAAAACGTTTTCTTCTGATTAACGATTGCACTGAAAGATGTCGAGATCGGGTAGCTTTACGACAGATAAAGAACCGGTGTTTCCGGTGAGTGAGAATATGAGAATGCTTCAACAAGTTTAACTAAGTCTGGTGATGTGACGGAACCACTAAGGGGCTTAATATGCAAGGCCCGGGAAAGAACCATGGGAGGCGTGTTCTACAGACAATGATTTCAAGAATATACATATAATACCTCTCAGCATGGGTCTAACCTTTATTTTATGTACTCGTTCCTTTGACACTAAACTAAACTATTTTCTGGTCATCATTCGATTTCTGTTGTTTGAAAAACAAACACTATTCCTAGGAAAGTACCTAGTGATGAGTCCGATTTATCAAATTATAAATATAATAACTACTTTATTGATTCCCCAATTCTATAAACAGACCGTGGCTACCAGTACATATAATATACTAACGATATTTCAAAAAGAAATATTAATAATAATAATTTCCTTTACAATTCACCAGTACAACTAACTCTGATGAACCTCCTTAACTAGTAAACTCTTCGAACCATCTATGAACAAGAACATCCAACCTCTCCTATATTTTTCCTATTCCAATTGGTTACTGTAGGAGAGAAACCTTATGCTCATGAATTGATGACATGCTGACTGGAACGGAACATACTTAACCCAACCAGTAAACTACCACTTTTAGTAGGCCCAACATACTTGCGTGCACCGGATGACCTGGCGAAGGAATATATTCTATAGTTATATTTAACAACCTCTAAGGGTCTAGTTGAATATATGAGTGCATTCATATGATAAATACACTAACTAAACTCATAACGAACAATTGTCTACTTATGGAAGAGGCTAAAGAAAAACAATTGCCTAATGATGGGATCGTACCGGAATAATTTTCGGGCAAGTTGTAAACCGTATATAATTGTATAATGTGTACTTAGATAGATAAGGGTAGTACGATATTGTTGGATATAGCCTTCGATACCCCATGCAAGCATCTGGTAGGATGCTATGTTGATATGGGTGACACATTGGATATTTCATTTCAAACACTTACCCTTACTGGATTACAATTACTTGTCACTAGGTGACAACTTTTGATATATATATATATATAAACATTGGCCTTTGTTAGGCTAACTTTACATATTATCCTTAGTATTCAAACTCAAGAACAAACCCGTGTGATATATACGTGTTAATTGAAATACCTGATTACTTGTTATTATAATTCCTTTTGTGATCATTAGTGTATGTTAATTTTGTTAATTGTTGGATAACTGGTTATTGTTATAGAATGGCCCCGAAGAAAGTAAACATGTTGTCTGAGGCAGATATAGCCGAAATGATCGCTCGACAACTACAAACAGTACTTCCGACAATAGCAGCACAATTCGCTGCTGGTATCCATACAACTATGAATACAAATCAAGTGCCGAACGCTAACGCGGTTGTAAATACTAATTCCTTGACAAATACTAATACAACCACAAATGCTCCCCCGATAAATACTGATACTATCACAACTAATACTCCCCCGTTGAATACCAATATTACTTTAAATAATGCACCGAACTTGAACAATAATTGTAACAATCAAAATCCCCCGCAACACGGATATCAACTTAAGAACTTCATGCTATGTAAACCTATGGAATTTAGCGGTACTGAAGGACCAAATGGACTGGTAAAGTGGATCGAAAAGACTGAATCCATCATTAATATCACTAACTGTCCACCAGATTGTATTGTCAAATTTGCTACTTCTACATTCGTAGACCACGCGCTGATGTGGTGGAATACTGTTGTGCAAATCCAAGGACAAGAGGCAACCAATCGTATGTCTTGGACATAACTTAAAAATCTTATGATAAAACACTTTTGTCCGATAAACGAAATTCAGAAATTAGAGCAAGAACTTTGGAATCTAGAAATGAAGGGTGCAGATCACTTGGAGTATACCCATCGCTTTAACGAACTGGCTCGTCTAGTCCCATGGTTAGTTACTCCAGAATTTAAACGTACTGAACGCTACATTTGGGGTTTAGCCCCCGAAGTCAGGAGTTTGGTTAATTCAACTGGCCCTGTAACTTTCGAAAATGCCGTGTTACAAGCCGGCATTGTAACTTCTGATTTGATTAGAAGTGGTTCATTAAGAATGCCCGGGGAATCATCTGGTACAAAACGAACCAATTATGGAGCGGGAATACAAGAAAGACAACGGAATAAATGCGCGCGCCTTGCAATACAAAATTATGCTATGATCAGTTCCGATGTGAAGCAAGATAAGTATAACGGGCTTTTGCCTAGATGTGGAAAATGTGGTTATCATCATGTTGGTGAATGTCGGACCAATGTGTGTTACAAATGTGGGAAGGTGGGACACTATGCCCGAAATTGTAGAGCCGTTATGAATACTATAAATCCACCAACCCAACTCCAGGACTCACAACTACCCCAACCGCAACCAACACGACAACAACCAGTCTACCAAAACCAACCCATAATAAACCGTAATGCCTGTTATGAGTGTGGTAGTATGGAGCACATCAAGAAAGACTGCCCTAGATTGAACCCAATTGCGATGGAAAGACAAAGGCAAGGACCGGCATCGACGTCCAACTCGACTAGGGGTCAAGTATTGTGAATAAACCGGATAGAACAAATGTAGTGACAGGTACGTTCCTAGTAATGCCTAACATACTTTAGTCTATTTATTACGGACACTGATAGACGTTTCGTTCCTACAAGTTATTACTTTGGAAAATATACCGTCTAGTAAAATAACAATTCTATATACTATAGAAACCACCAAAAGTAAGACTATAAATACTAACCATATTACTCGAAAAACTACCCTCTTAACCTAAATAACTAGTTATCCCTTATCGATGCACTCCCGGTGGAAGTGAGGAGTCATTGTGTAATAGTCAGTATGGACTAGTTAATTGTGTTCAAATGAAGGTTATATATAGAAATAGAACTGTTATACTGCCTCTTCTAGATAAAGAAGTGATCCCGTACACGGAACAAATCCTAGTACCCCAATGATGAAACACGGATGAGGAAAACTATACTATCCGTAACCGAAACTTGAACTTTAAATTTTTATAGCCTTAATAACTGAGTGATGAACAAGGAAAAGTCAGGCCAGATGTTCGGATAAACTGAGTACTAGTATAAAGATGCAAGCGAAATCTATGAAGGAATCATAGGCTCATGTTTTGTAAAGTGTGCACTATTATAAGTTCTGGGGGAATACTAAAGATCCTCAGAGATGCTACAACAATTCGAGATACCCCATTGGAAGTGGGAAACAAACTAAAATGGAACCCTTAACATGTGTTACTTAAACATCCCGAGAAAGCAATTCAAGCTGAATGATAGTTTCTTGACTAATCCACTCCAAATACCTTTTTCTGATTTGTAACAACTATCCAGCTGAAAAACTCGCCCTAACAAAATCTTACTCTTGGTGAATTGTTTATGAAATTTTAGATCCCTAATTGGCCTAAGCACGGTCTATAATCCTCTATAAAACAATCAAATCAAATAAACTATTCAAACAATAGAGGAAAGTAAGACCAGTAATTTCAATCCTCGTACATTAACAGTCATCATAATATTATACAAGTGGTAATATACTATATTATACGAGTAAGAATGTAACTCGCCATCTTATTAAAAAAAAAAAAAAAAAAAAAAAATTGGTGACCCCCAAAATACAAAATCCGATTTGATTTCAATAACCATAAATAAAACTCGTAATATTAATAACAAACCGAAGGTCGCCTAAGGCTAACAAGAGGGCTATACTGAGAAATACGAGAAGTTATCAAATTTTGAAAGTTGTTAGTTGAGTTGAGGAACGGTGAGTTAATTCTAAAATATATAGCACTATACAAAATTGCCTTGAAAGTTAACCCCATAACGTATTAAACAAAATTATTTCACTCCCTATGTTTCATATATCGAATCAAAACGAGTGCCTTGCTGACATGGCGGAATTAGTACTATTTGAAAACTTTTATACAGCTAAACTCTATAAAGAGACTCATGAAAATGCTGAGTGGGGAAAATCAAACAGTTGTGACACAATAAAATTTCATTGAATAAAAATCCAGTGGAATCCACAACGGGGAATCAAACGTGTTCGGAAACAGAAAAACGAATTCCAAAACAAATGATTATAAAATTTTCCCCAAAAAGAGCATATATGGCATATTGAATTTCGGGGACGAAATTTCTTAACAGGGGGAGAATGTGACATCCGTGGCAAAACCAAGTACACCTTAGTACTTACAAACTCGAATAAGCGTTTAACCGCTTATTGCGTAACGAACAAACAAATAACCAAACAGGTCTGGTTATGGTCCGGATATCCCAGGGTGCCATCCATAAGTGATATATGATCTATGCAAGCTAAAATATTAGTAATATGGCCTTAGTTCGATAGCAAACAAAACGAGGTACACTATATTCATTACGTAACAAGTAAACGATAAATCGGTTAATTCGTAGTGCTTAAACGAGTAACCGACCGATACTAATTATGACCCGTATACATACTGAGGGGTCATATACGAGTTATATATATGTTATAGAGGCTAACATATTGATATTTAGGCCCCAGTACGTTTAAAACTCTTTAAACGAAAAAGGTTTCGTTTATCGATACGCTATAAGCTTAAACGCAATCGTTAATATCAAAACAAGCATTGTAGCATCCGTTAAGCCGAAAAAGATTTATAAAACACTTATATGACATGTTCTAAGCAATCCGTGAAAATATTTTGGAATTTTACAACGAGTCAGTACGCTTTTCTTATTTTACAAAAATAAGCTGAAAAACACTCGTTTTTGCGCTATTTCTCACACCCGATTTCTTGCGAAAAACCGAACCCGAACTAAATTTTGGACCGACTTTCACGTGTGGCACGAAAACCGAGGCACCATTGGGCCAAAAAGAGGCCCAATGGGCCCCTAGAAACTTGCGGCCGCCATATACCTTATTCCACCCAAGATATTTATTTACTAGCTTCTTGAATAAGCTACCTAATTTTATGCCATAAACTCAAGGACCAGACCTCCCTTCAGCTGTTCTTCCAAACCCTTGCCCTAAACCCACAAGTAAGTATCATTTCCATGAACTTTTAACCATCTTTTAACTAAGTTATAATCTTATAAACATGTTTTAATTAGTTTTAAACATGTTTAACCATCCAAAAACCCTAAAAATCAAGTAAAATCATGTTTTGATGTTAAACATGTTTACAAACCAGGAACATATACTTTTTTGGTCAAAAACGCGGATTAGAACATGAATACAACGTTTTTACGGTTAGAAAGTTCGGTTTGAACCCAAAACCGAAACCCTAATTATCAAGGCTGTTACATGGATGATTTATGCTTGGTTTGATGTTATATGATATGTAGATATACTGAGTTTGCAACCCGAGACCCGGAAAGTCGTTTAAGCTAGCAAAATTCATCGAAAACCGACAAGGTAAACCCGTAACACTCGTTTAGGGGCTGTTTAGAATTAGGTTGTGACGTGCTTGTTGTTAGCTTGTGAAAACTTGCAGGGACATTAGGGATCATATAAATGAGTCCCTGTTTAAATTTGGTAATTTTTCGATAAACGGAGAATATTTGGTGAATTTATTTCCGTTTATAAGCGTTCAATTGGGAAAAATAGCTAAACATATTGAAAAATTATGAAACTTGGTTTTGGAGTTTAATATGTGATGGTAAGATCACTGGTAAAGTTTGGGAATCATTGGAAATGTCTAAGTATGGTTTGTGCAATCATGGCTTAACCGAATTGTAACAGCCGAAAAACGCACAAAAAGGCATTTTGCCAAAAGATTTAGGTTCTGGAAATTTTGCAGGGGCTATGTAATAACATTGAATCCATTTGTAAAAATTATAGGATTTTTCGGAGGTCGTTTGATATAAACGGGCCATTTATTACACGATTATAACCTATTAAATGATTTTTTATAAATAAATAAATAATCATAAAATTTCTGAAAATATTTTTATAAAATTCTCCATGTCTTAATGTATTTTTACAAAAATTTACATAATTTATATATAACTACATATTTAGTTATGATTAATCAAAGATTTAAATTATAATTGTTTTAACGAAACCGGCAGTTTTGTGTTTAACGGACTGACTGGTATGTCAAAATGTCAAAAGTGGTCAAATATCATGTTTTTGAATGATATTGATAAAAACGAACTTTTTACGAGAATTCCGGAAAATTCGGGTGAATTATGCGCGTTTTGTATAATCAAACCCGTATGAAAACGGAAACAAACCTTGCGATCAAACCAGACATCGAAACCTTAAAATTCTTTCATAAATAAAATTATTCTATCAATCAATATATTTACTTAAGTTTTATGTGATCTTATCTAACCCCGAAACGTATAAACGATCAACTGAGCTAGGCTCAGGAAACGGTGAAACTGAGCCAAATCCAGTTTTAAACATTTCATAGTATACAACGTCACAATCTAAGACTATGGTCATGTTCTGGGCCTAACAGCTATACCCAGATTATCTATACGGCCCGACTTAGCTTGAACGCTGTACTAGTATTAACGATACGATACCGTTTATAGGAATCAGGCTATAAACGAGGCATCTGACATACTGATACGTAATTTCTGTGCGAACTACGATAAGGTGAGTTTCATGACCCCACTCTTTAAACTATTTTACAAACTTTTGGGGTGGAAAGCATGTTTACACACGTTATCTATCTGAAAACGATTCAGGATATAAAATATCTGAACATTTATATATGAAAAGTCCCTACAAACATAATGATTGACTACGTGCTGATGAAAGATGATTATTATCGTTGACTGATATATTGAATGGAGATAATCCGAATTGCAAAACATAATGAAGTTACACGTGATAGCATGTTTATACAAACACGTTATGTAATGTTAAACATAACTAATTTGGGGGACAACGTGGTCTGTAATGGCCATGGGGATAACGTGGTCTGTGATGATTATGGTGCTATTGTTGGCGGAAGGGGGGCCACAATAGTAACAAACTAAAGTTGAGTATGGCCTATGAGCCAAGTTCTGCTGCAACTTACTAAACTAAAGTTGAGTATGGCCTATGAGCCAAGTTCTGCTGCAACTTACTAAACTAAAGTTGAGTATGGCCTATGAGCCAAGTTCTGCTGCAACTTATAAACTAAAGTTGAGTATGGCCTATGAGCCAAGTTCTGCTGCAACTTATTAAACGAACTAACTTGATTATGACATGAATGTTAAGAAAATAATGTGATTATGCGTATTGTGGGCGGATGGGGAGCTACAGTATTTGGTGATACGTGATAAATACTATATGTGTATATGTGTCTATATACATGCTATGTGATTAGCCGTAGGAAATACTATGTGTAGAATATACTAATTATTTGCGTGTACACTATATAATGTTTGAGTTTACGTGGAATCATTGTGGGTGGAAGGGGGACCACAGTGGTTGTTGTTAACGCGGAACCGTTGTGGGCGGAAGGGGGGCCATAGTGGTTGAGTTTATGTGGAACCGTTGTGGGAGGAAGGGGGTCCACAGTGGTTGGTTAAACACAGAAATTGGAAACAGGTAGTACGAACAAACAACCACGATTTTACCGAAATTTCAAATTTATATTATAAACTTACATGTGTGCATATGCACACACAAGGATATGGCTGTACATATTTATACAAACGTAAACACATATTTTTACATACGCGCGTACATACAAACTATGACTGTGTGGTACGCAGAACTGATTTCGTTAAACTTATGAAACTCACCAACTATTCGTAGTTGACCTATTTTAACATGCTTTTCAGGTAATCAGATATGAGAAGTAATTTCCTGTGCGTTACGTGTCTGATTGGTGATTGATGTCATGGGCATTTGAGTTAGAAGTAAAGTAATTGAAGAACCGGTTTGATTGTATCACCTAGTTTGTAAAAGATGTTAGAACAATAAAATATATTGTAAATTAGTTAGTAATGTTTCTTTATGAACAATGTATTTGATACCAGTTGTATCTGTTGCATTTCTGTTTTACGCTTCCGCAATTCGCTTAACGGGGTGTGACACATACTTATATAAAATCACTTCAATCGTCTCATACATTTTAATGATATGCTACTTCATGAGCATACTTGAGGTTTAACTAATGGAAAATTGCCTTTTTTCGATTTTTACTCATGATTAACCTTCCCTTAATATAACAAGTATTGAGAAGTAATTACATGTATGAGTCGCGTGAGTTTTATCATACTAATATTTTATAACCTTCAATAATGATATTTAGGAAGGCTCATGCTTCATGTGCCATATTTAATCACATTTACACTTTTCATAATAGTGATAATAAACCACAACTTTGGTTGACTTGGTCTATTCAATACCATCAATATATGTAGAAAAACATTTTATATCATCGAGTCAAATTTAAGTATAGCAAGTTATGATAAAAGCACTACGGTGTTCTATATGGCACAACTTATATCACATGCATACAAATTAATTTACAACTTGCACTCATTAAATTACTCTTTGGCAATCATATAACTATTTGAATAAATTACACGACAAACGTGACAATTATCAAACAGTTTACAAATTCTAATACATGATTGAATTATATATAACGAAAAAGACGTGTAAAGCAACAACAATAACAATTTTACATACATGATTGTCAACATAATATTTACGTCACGTTCCAAGATTTAATCTAGCTAACCAACTCTTGTATCGCCTTTATTATAAAAAAAATTATATCTATAGAAACGTTGGAGATAATCATAATAATAAGCAAAATCATTTATTATTCATAAATCAATATAGAATAAAATAATTTTTCTTTTTCAACAAGGTTATAAAATCTCATAAACAACTACTTTCTAATATTATATTCTTCAATATAAATAGAACATATTTTTTCAATAATTTAATATTTTATTACTAAGACGACAACCAAAATAAGCAAATATGTTTGATCAGCAAAGAACTTCTACCCAAATAATTACAGTATTATAACGAGCCCTAAATAATTTTTGGATGTAGGATGATATCTATTTATTTTGGATTCAAATACTTTATGCAAATCAAAATATAGTATAAACTAATTTCTTTTATAGATCAACATATATCAAATAAAATATTAATGTTTTATGTTAACTTTGTACATATACTTGGAACCGGAAATCTGGAATAACGGAAATCACTTTATTAAGAATGGGAGATGTTTGCATATATTATATCTCCAAACTTAAATATACTCTTTTAGATAATTATAAACTTATATAAAAAAATCATGTATAAACTTAATATTAAATCTGAATTAATATACACCGAAAACTCCTAACAACCTTCCGATTTAGCATGTTTAATATTAAAATAATTATTTGTAATTATAATCGTTGATAACTTCTATGGCCAATGCGTAGTAATCAATAAATAAATGTTTGTTATAAGAGAAATTATTCTCATGCATTGAAACAAAAAAAATATATTGTGATCAGTTATGTATGGCTTAATTATGACACTTAAAACAAAAATATGGGCTAACCGGAAGTGTTCACAAAAAGTTGTTTGCTTAACAACAGAGTTGAAAAATCAAAGAATGGTCTTTCTAAAAGTTTTGTTTCACTGTTTAAAAGATAGTTCCATAAATTAACCCAACTAAACATATACACACACACGCTCAATAGATTTGTTCGTAATAAAATTATGGATTCAATTTGTTGACCTGATTTGCAGATTACCCCATTGGAACTAATTAAGGATGACTTGAGTGTTTAGAGCGGTAATGGATAAGCACTCGGACTTGAGAGACTCGTGCTGATAACGTGTTGTGAAACAAGCCTAATAGCTATAACATAAGAGAAGGAGATGTAGAGAAAGAGAGAGATTTCATTCATAAGGTATATTTTTACATTGAGATACAATGAGATATTTATAGGAGAGGAAAACTTGGGGAGAAAGCTAATCTCTATATTTTGTGTTGATGACCATAATATTTAATATATTTATAACATAAGGTGTTTTTTTTTACTTTTCTGAGAGAGAGAAGGAAAGGGAAAAAATAAGGTTTTTTTTTCTTTTTTTTTTTTGCTACAGTACCCAAGTTGGTACAGTTTCCGTGCGACTCGATTGCTATAGTAATCATGCGACTGAGTTGCTACAGTAATCGCGCGACTGAATCACTACATTACTCGCGTGACTCGATTTGCTACAGTGATTTTTTTTAAATATAGCACCTAAACTCCCAAAAAGTCAAAAAGACTTTAGTCTAAAAATCAATAAATCGCCTAGATCTGAGTTTTTAAACCGAATATGAACTTAGACACAAAAACTTAAAACACAATAATAGTAGATTTGATTATTTTCGTGTATTTCAAAGGTGTAACAGACTCCTAAACAAATTGATAACACAAAAAACAACCTCAAATCCAACAAAAACTAAGATCAAAATCTAAAAAGTTTGACCCGAAAACCACAAAAAGTCGACCCAAAAGCTCTGATAACACTTGTTGGTTCCCTAGATAGATCTCATAACTTTACTCGGGTAAACTAGAACAACACATACAATCCTAATAACAATATAGAATATTGGCCCTACAATCTCCCTCTAGGATTAAGTATGTTGAGGAACCTTCATCAAGTTCTTTGCCTTGTCTTTATTTCTTAAACCTTAGAACTTGTCTTGATCCTGTAACGCCCGTTAATTCCGGTTTCAAGAATTAAAGCTTGTAGAGTATGTATAATTCTCGGGATTTATCCGACGTTTCTCGGAAACCTTTACGTCATCCCGGTACATTAAAGAACCTAAATTTTCCTTCCATTTTGCCTTACACTTCAATCTGGAGGGACTAGAGTGTAATATATTATGTTATAACATAAACTAACCCTAGCCCCCCCCCCCTTTATTGCGATCGGCAGAAAGCAAGGACCCAAGACCCACGAATTTTTCTTTTTGCAGCCAAGTCTAAGCCTTAGAACTTCAATTCAAGGTATGTACTACGATTCCCGAAGTCTTTTACACCATAATTGATCGTTAAAACGCGCATATTGATCAATTTATGGCTTGTTGTAGGCTAGCCGGGTGGCTGTCCAGTTGAGCGTTTCCAGGCTGTTTTGAGTGAGGTTTTTGCACCAAAATCCTCCTAGGTATGTGTGGTACATCATACTTAAAAACCGTACGCATTGAAGGTGTTTAGGTCGATCAATCAATTTTAGTTCGAAAACTAGGGTTTACCGGGTGTAGAATTGGCAATTGTTGAGTTTGATGTGTTAATCGATCGAATGACCAACCGAATCAGTTTGTACAGCCCTAAGGGGTTTTAAGGGCTGTGGGAAAATTAAATTTTTGGAACTCGGGGCTGTTTAGGTTGGTGATTAGCTAATCGAGTCGATTGTGCGCAAATTGTCGTTTAAACGTTAAAGTGAGTGTTGTAAAAAGGAACCGCCAACCATATCGACTCGTTTGGTATGTTTATGATAAATGAGCAGGTTATGATGGGGATTCGGTCCATTTGGGGCTGATTTGCTTGACAAATGATTTAAGAACTTATTTCGCGCGTATTCGACTCGATTGGCTTGCAAACGGGTAAATTATACATCATGGTTAACCCCGATCATGATAGTAGGGTGGGTTCGGTTAATTGAAAGGTTTTAGGGGCTGAGGTAAAGTAATTGGGTATGGGTTGGGCCTCGGGCCAAAGTGTTAGGCTTGAACGGCCCATTAGGCAAGTGTGTTCTTACAGTCTAGTATAGTGACGCGTTGTGTACAATTTACAGGCCCTTACTTGTGAGTGTGCACTTAGGGACTTCCTAGCCCGTGCATGTGTTCGGTTGATTTCAGGTGAGTTCTTGATGCCCCATTTAACTCTTTTTATGTTTTGGGTTAGCATGCACACCTAAACGATTTTGCTTGATGAAATGTTTTAAACTATTTTGCATAGGCTTGCTAGTATTGGTAGGCCTTGGAATGTTATAGAATATGTGTATGTATATATATATATATATATTATAGAATGGCCAATATTTGGCGAATGTTGTAGTCGTTATCGACTACTGAATGTTACGTATGCCTACTTCATGTTTGCATGCGTTGAATGGAATGTTACGTGTTGGGGTTGTACGTTTTCTTGGCCCTGAATGTTATATATATGTATATATATAGGAATGCACGTATAGAGATGTTCATACGTAAGGATGATTATTTATTAAATGTGATGACCTAAATGATGTAATTCCGTTTACAGTTTTAAAACCATTGGAATGATTATTAAGACTTTTGTTACTTATTTAAAACTTGAACTCACTCAGCTTAAGCTGACTTTGTGTGCATGTTAGTGTGAGTTTCAGGTTAGGAAGAGGATGCCTTACGTTTGGACGTGCACGAAGCTACTTGGACGGTAAAAGGGCATACGGGATTTGAAGACTTTATTATTAAACATTTCTTTTTAAAAATTTTTATTTAAGATAGTTATGTTGGTTTTGGGCAAAATTTCCGGGTTTATTATTTACATTTTCCGCTGAATTTTACTCTGAAATTAGTTGCTTAATGGAACGACTGATTTTTTTTAGTTTAAATATTCTATAAGTGTTTTGTATGATTACCAACTGTAGGGTTCCCGGGGTTCGGGGCCTTACAGATCCAGGATCTTGAACCATAATGGATCTTGGACAATTCTTTATTTTCCAGTCTTGTAGACTTGAACTTCAATCTTATTTCTGGGAATGATCAGCTACATCAAATTTTAAAAACATAAGATGTAGGAGGCTTGACATCTAATTTTCTTTTGTAGACATTCTTGACCCGACTGGTTTCTTTCCTTGCCTTCAGATACAATCAGTTCATTTTTAGGTTCAACCACCAAATTTCACGTTCTCATTTTCCTTTAAGCGCTTCAACATCTGCAACTTCAAGTAGACTTGATCTCAATCTACTTGTCCATGTATAACTACACAAAACTAGAACAAATAAGATTCGTTCGCAGACCCTCCCGAGGGTCAATGAAGAATTTGTTCACAGACCCTCCCAATATTAGTCCCTCCACTTGTAAATGATTTGTTTAAGTCCTAGATTTCCAACAAACTTTGCATGAACGACCATGAAAACAAAATACATGATTTTGAATAAAACAATGTTTGATAGAATATGTACTAACTCAATAAAAACTTAAATTCTTTTTGCATTTTCATATATTTTAAAATTTTAAAAATATATACATAATATTTTGAAGTTGAAACATAAAATAAAACAATAAAACATAAGTAAGATAAGAATAAAGTTGAAATTCATATTACTTATCAATAATATTTAAAAAAATTTCTAAAGATTTTAATATTTTTGTGAGAAAGATCACAACATGGAATCACATTATTTGTTAACGTTCTAGATCACACTTCAATTTGGAAATTATTATGCCAAGAACCCAAAGTCAATTGTAATATAATTTGTCCACTTTAAACTTAACAAGTATTTGGATGTCAAGGTGCTATGTTAAGGTATAGATTAAGCACAATGCTTGTGTGGTCCCCGTTTAATCTAATAAGTTACAGACTCCGTCATACCTCGGGTTTAATTTGCTTTCACATGCCACCTCAATTTGACTTGAACCTTTCTTATTTGATCACAATACACTTATTGACACTTTGGACACTTTATTTTGGACATTTAACTCTATCTAGAAATATTAAAATAAAGCAAAAGTTCATGGCCTTAACAATCATGTCTTGTAAGACTACAAACAGAGAAAGTCCAAGGCTTGAACAAAAGAAAGAAAGTAAAATAAAACAAAAAATTCAGGGTCTTAACAATTAGGTCGGATAATGCCATATTATCGCGTAGAGAAAGTCCAAGGCTTGAATCAAAATAAATGAAGAAATAAATCAGAAGTAAAAAATCTAAAATAGACAACTTTTAAACTTTCTTTTTCTATTCTTTTCATTTCTTTTCTGACTCGTTTTCTTTTTCTTATCTTGACACTTTTCTTGACTCAACAGAACTAAAATTGACACTCGATTACATAAGACAACTGTGATCAGGTAAAGAGAGGCTTGGGTATAACATGTTATTTACGTTTCTGCCTTTATTGATATGACTTTAGTTAGATTCAGCAACTGCTTCATAGCATGTAACCACTAGCATAGGTAGATATTTAAGTTTATATCACTATGACACTTACTCATTTGTTAAGCCTATCTACACATCAAGCAATGATCTTGTTGGCTTTTGATCTATTCTTTTCATGTGATAGAATTGTTAGAGATAATTTCTTATCATTTTCCAAGCGTTGGATCAATTTCTCAAATTTTTTTTTAAAATTTTAAATATCTGACTCCCTCTAAACATGAGCTCCCTTTTAACGGGACAGCACTTTTAAAAACGTTTTTCTGATTTTCTTAAAAGAATGTAAAAGATTTTTGGTAAGTTAAATAAGTTATTTAGTTTTTCTTAAACTTAAAAAGTGAAAATCTTTTATTTGAGTTATAGATAACTCGTTTTTTCCCTCTAAAATTGTAACATATTTTAAAAATATTTATAATTTTAAAACAAAACGATAAAATATAGTCAATGGAAATCATGCCAAATGACTCCACTAGGTATAAAAATGACTCCACTAGGTATAAAAATTGGGTAGGACTAAATATTTTTTTAAAGAGATCAGCAAAGTTGTTGTCAGAATGGACCCTTTGAATATTGACAAGTTTACGATCGAAACAATCATGAATGAAATGCATTCGGATGTCAATGCGTATAGTCTTTGAGTGCTGGACTGGGTTTTTAACAATTGCAACAACACCTCATTATCACATTTGATCGTGGTGTTTAAGAAATTCAAACAGTAATCCAGCAGCTTATGCTGGATCCCTATGACTTGGGAACAGCAGCTGGAAGCGGCAATGTACTCGGCTTCAGTAATGGAGGTGGACACGGTGACTTGTTTTTTGCACTGCCAAGGTATCAAGCTATCACCTAGAAATTAACATCCTCCAGATGTTGACTTACAATCGAGATTACAGCCCCCAAAATCACTGTCAGTATAGGCATGAAACTCCAAAGGATACTCTTTTGGATACCATAGGCCCAACCGAGGTTTTCCTTTGAGATATCTATGGGAGAGCACTAAGGATCTAGATCGATGATGACATCGTGTTCGTCATTGTGTATCTGATACGATTATCGTGTAATATGGTTAGTGTGTGTGATTGTGTGTGTTTCAGAGTGGATTTTGGCAGAGTAACGAGGCAATTGTGTGATAAAATAAGAACTCGTTGCATTACTGATAATGTTTACACTATATATAGACGATGACACAGTCGCTAACTTAACCCTTATCGAATGTGTCATTCGTTACATTAATACTAACGAATGAACACCCTCATTCGTTTTACATTAGACACTAACGAATTGTAATGTCCGTTACTTTCGGTTCCAAAAGTTAAAGCTTGTAAAGTATGTATAATTCTCGGTATTTAACCGACGTTTCTCGGGAGCCTTTACGTCATCCCGGTACGTTAAAATTATGTAACTTTTCATCCAAGATGCCTTACACTTTATACTTGAGGGGCTAGAATGAAACTTCTTATTTTATATCAAAAAAAAAATTAATAAAAACCCTAGCCTCCCCCCCCTCCATTTGCGATCGGCAGTAAGCAAGGACCAAGCACCCCCCGATTTTTCTTTTTGCAGCCAAGATTAAGCCTTAGAACTCCAATTCAAGGTATGTACTACGATTCCCCAAGTCTTTTACACCATAATTGGTCGTTATATTACGCGTATTGATTGTTAAACGACTTGTTTTAGGTTAACCGGGTGGCTGTCCAATTGAGCGTTTCTGGGACTGTTTTGAGTGAGGTTTTTGCACCAAAATCCTCCTAGGTATGTGTGGTACATCATACTTAAAAACCATATTCATTGAAGGTGTTTAGGTCGGTCAATTGATTTTAGTTCGAAAACTAGGGTTTATCGGGTGTAGATTCGTAAATTGTTGAGTTTGATGAGTTAATCGATTGAATTACCAACTGGATCAGTTTTCCTATCCCTAGGGGGGTTTAAGGGCTGTGGGAAAATTATTTCTTTGGTAATCGGGGCTGATTAGGTTGGTGATTAGTCAATCGAGTCGGTTGTGCGCGAATTGTCATTTAAACATTAAAGTGAGTGTTGTAAAAAGGAACCGTCAACACTATCAACTCGGGGAACACATTTATGATGCATGAAAAGGTTAAGATGGGAATTTGGTCCATTTGGGGCTGATTTGTTTGACAATTGGTTCTAAGATTTATTACGCGCGTATTCGACTCGATTTGCATAACGACGGGTGAGTTGTGCAACATGGTTAGCCCTGACCATGATCGTAGGGTGGATTTGGTTAATTGAAAGGTTTTAGGGGCTCAGGTAAAGTAAAAGAGTATGGGTTGGGCCTCGAGCCAAGTTGTTGGGCCTGAGCAGCCCGTTAGGCAAGTGTGTTCTTACGGTCTAGTTTAGTAACGCGTTGTGTACAATTTATAGGCCCTTACTTGTGAGTGTGCACTTAGAGATTTCCTAGCTCATTGCTGGTGTTTGGTTGATCTCAGGTGAGTTCTTGATGCCCCTTTTCACTCTTTTCAAGTTTTGGGCTAGCATGCACACTTAAGTGTTTTTCTTACTTGATGAAATGTTTTAAACAATTTTATAGAGGCTTGCTATTATATGGTAGGCCTTGGAATGTTAAAATATATATACATATATACATTATTGTTTGGCCTCTATTTGGCGGAGTTGTAGTTGTTTCGACTACGGATGTTGCGTATGCCTACTTTGTGTTTGCATGCGTTGATGTTACGTGTTTGGGTTGTACGTTTGCTCGACCCTGAATGTTATACGTGGATGTATATATATATATATATATATATATATATATATTGTTATATATAGGGATGTACTTGAAAGGATTTTTAGATATATATCTTTGGTATATGTATGTTTGAGAATGTTTAGTCTTTGGTAACGATGACTTAATGGATGCACTCTTTTTACTATAAAAACTTTTGGTATGACTACCATATTTATTATTACTGATGTTATTTACTTAAAAACTTGAACTCACTTAGCTCAAGCTGACTTTGTGTGCATGTTAGTGTAAGTTTCAGGTTAGGAAGAGGATGCCTTATCGCTTGGACGGTGAAGGGCATAGGTGGATGGAAGCATGTACTTTGAACAATTCGATTTTAAATAGTTTTATGAATTACATTAAAATTGGTTTTGGGCAAAATTCCCTGGTTTTAGGAAACTTATCTTACACTTTATGTTTTCCGCTGAATTTACAATCTGAGACGTTTATTTTAATGGAAGAAACTGTTTTCAAGTTTAATTATTTTAATAAGTGTTTTGTATGAATACCAACTGTGAGGTTCCCGGGGTTCGGGGCCTTACACGAATGCCCTTCATTCGTTGTCACATTCGTTAAGCGTGGTTAACAAATGTGGCTTACATACATGACGAATCTGGCTTATTCGTCACGGGGTAACGAATAACTTTACATTAGAGCGAATGTGTAGTTACCAAAATACCCTTAACATTATCTAGTAATATAATACTAATATCATAAAGACCGAGACACCCAAGTTGTGTATCAAAAAACTCCCCTTCGTCTCGAGCTCTTTATACTTTATCTCTAGAACATCTTCGTCTTCCAGTCAGTGCATATATGAATCTTGAATGCATAACCGACTCGAACAACGCGCTGAAACTGCATCACAAGTTCATAATCGCTTACGATAACAAATCAGATATGATTTTGAAATAACGCGTCGTTATCAGACTCCGATTAGTTAACAAGCCACATAGGATCAATCACACATAGGATCAATCACACATATAACACTTGTGTTGGATCCAGTGCCCAATACAATTACAGCTTCACCCGTCCCATTGTCATAATACCATCTGTTGAATATGGTGAACAGACTCTGAGGAAAGATCTTCATTGGAGACCTCTTCATAGTCTTCGGCGGCTTGACCTACAAAAGCATTTTTCTCCAGCCAGTGCGAGGATCAATCTCATCGATGTATTTGTGTGTCAACACTTGCGGCTTGAAGAATTTGAAACCAAATCTGGTTTCATGTTGCAGATGATCATAGAACCACTCAGCCCACTGATCTTTTCCTCGATTAACGAACGGTCGGTTAGCTAGTGTTCTCACATCCCATATTGGCATCGTCAAATATCGTGTGGACGCTTGGAATAATAAATACCATGTTCCCACTTGATGATGTATACTTTAAGCTCCGCATCATACTGCCAAGCAACCAAGTCACCTTTTACGTCTTTAACACTTTTGTTCTTCTTCATCTGGTAGGCAGATGCTCGGACCTTCGCTAATCTGACTTCCTCCTGTTCGTGATATCGGAAGGTCTCGATCATATTGTTCATACGCTTCACATCTTGCCCAAACATACCATCCAAAGCACGCTTTTATTTCTTCTCATTTGTTGATAAGGGACTGGTTTCCGCTTCTTTATTCCACTTCTCTCGTTCTTCACGTCAACGCTTTTCTGCTGCCTCAAAATGTTTAGTAGTAAAGAATGGAATACCTGAACCATTGTTGTTGTCGGTATAAAGATCAGAATACTCCTCAGCAGTCACGTCTTCCACTTCCACCTCTTCATACTCAGGCACATTCCCACGCAGAATGCCTGGATTTCTAATTTCCTTAAAATCAATCTCGACTTCCACTGTGTTTCCCAGTTCCTCGACCTCATCTTCATTCAGATCCAGAAGCAGGGCAATTTTTTCTTTAGTCAATGAATGATCTACAAACTCACCCTCTTCGATCTCATTAGCATTAACCATACAATAAACAATCCCATCCATACCCACAAATAAAAACATATTCGCCGGTATGACATCAATCGGTTTAGCTCGTGCATAGTCTTTATACGGCAGAATATGTAAATTACTAACCCTAGAACCACCACCAGTACTCGTCCCAGCCTGATTACCTACCGACAGTGCATTACTACCGCCCGGTTGCTGGTCACCACAGCCCCTTCATCCGGATCATCTTCATCATTCCTCAACTTCTTTAACTCATCATCTTTGCATGTAAGTTGGAGGATGATCTCATCTTGCTTGTCTAACCTCTCCCCCTGAGCAGCAACTAGGGCTTTTAGTTCCCTGTTTTCTCTTTGAATGAACTTAAATTACACATTTCCTCCCGAATTATAATAACTACATAGCTGAAACGCTCGCCTACCATTATGTCAACAAAATCATATCTCGTCATGGTATGTCTAATTCGATTACTTCAGACTGAAATAGTCATTTCGCCTCTTATTTCCTACCAAACTTAAGAAACTGAATCGGCTTAGGCACGATATGTTATTCCTAAATAAAAGATCGATCTAGGCGAACTATACAAACATTGGGATAATTACATTGCAACGGTATATTAAATCTGGGAGGAAATTAAGGTTAACATTTCCACTAGTCTAATCCTCGTATACTAATTGTTACCATGGTATTATATGAGCGACTCTATAACTGGTACGATACGAGCAAGAATATAAATAGTTACCGTAATAGGCCAAAATTTAGCAGCACTCAAAATGCAACATCCAATTTGATTCTGGAAACCACAGATAAAACTCGTAGAATTCAAAAACAAAATGACAGCCGTATAAGACTCTTAAAAGAACTATACCGATGTACGTAATGAATTGTTGACCTTTGAAAAGTTTTATTCGAGTTGAGAAAACCGATACATTGACATCAACATACATAGAACTGTACGAGGTTGTCTCGAAAATTAAAACCCGTAATATAATGAATAAACTATCTCTAGAATCGAGTTCACTCTCGATTGTAGTTCTACTGACAATTTCCTATATAGCGAAACAAACAAATGCCTTATTGACAAGGCGAAGATAGTACCACTTGAAAACTTACCCATAACTAAACTTACTAAAGAACCCATGGAAATGATAGGCAAGAAAGTCAAACAGTTACGACTCAACTGAATTTCAATAATCAAAGTTCGGTAAAATGCCTTACAACGGGGAATTATGTACATTTGAAAACAAAAACAAATATTCTTATTTGTGCCTCAAAAGCCTTTAACTGGAATATTGAATTTCGGGGACGAAATTTCTTAACTGGGGGAGAATGTGACATTCGCGACAAAACCGGATATACCTTAGTAATTACAAATCGAATAAGTGTTTAACAACGTATTGCGTAATGAACGAACGGATAACCAAACGGGTCCGGTTATGACCTAGATATCTCGTGGGGCCATCTATAAGTGATATACGTTTAATATAAGCCAATATATCAATATTATGGCCTTATTTTGATAGCAAAACAGTTAAACGAAAACATGCTCGTTTAACTACCCGCTATAGATTTAAACGCGAAAGATAGTTACAAACCAAGCATTGTATCATCCGTTAAGCCGAAAAAGACTTACCAAACACTTATTTTGAAATTTTTTAAGTGATCCGTGAAAAAATTTTCAATTTTTTCAAACTTATACTATGTTTTTATAAATTTACACAAAAATGACCCAAAAACGCTTGTTTTTGCGCTGTTTGTCGTACCTGATATATTTTTCACGCCAAAAATCGAACCCCAAATAAATTTGGACTCGAGATTTAACGTTTGGGCACACGAAACAAGGAAATGGGCCAAAAATTTGGGCCAATGGGCCCCAATATACCTCCCGGCCGTAAATGTTGAAAAACACCATATATAAATTAGTTTTTGTTTTGACTACTTATAAACAAGTTGACACAAATTCTGGAACTATGAAACAGCCTGCTTGCTTCTCCAAATATCTCAGCCAAAAACCGTATGTAGGATATCATTTTTATCAATTTTAATTTGTTTTAATCATGTTTAATTATATATAAACATAGTTTGATTACCAAAAATCACTTCTAACCATGCAAAAACCCTAAAAATTATCCAAAAACATGTTTTGATCATATACATGGTTAGGAACCTAGGTTGATAGTTTTTTTGGCCATAAACACGGATTAGAGGGTTTAAACGGCGTTTTTACAGCTCAAAAGTTCGGTTTTTATACCCTAGCCGAAACCCTAAGTTAAGAGGCTGCCATGTTGATGAAACTTGCCTGGTTTGTGATATAGGACTTTTATCTAGCTTGCATAGAAGCACAAGAACCCAAAAACTTGATTAGAAGGGCGAAAACGAACCAAAACCGCTAAGGTAATACCGAATCACTCGATTACGGGCTATTTAGGATTCTATTGTGTTGTTCATATTGTTAGGTTATGAAATTTTTCAAGGACATCATGGACCATATCATTGAGTCCCTGTTCAAATTTGGTAATTTTTCGACCATTCGAGAATGTTTGGCTAATTTATTACCGAATTGGGATGTTTATTTGAGAAAAATAGTTAAAATGCTTGAAAATTATGTAATTTTGTGAGGAACTCAGATTTGGTATATTATGATGATATATGAAATTTGGGGTCATTTGGAAAATCCTAGCTATGTTTCGTGGATTCATGTTTATTCGAGTTTTCATAGTTGTCTTTGGCTCAAAATGGTAATTTGGCAAAAGTGTTAGGTTTCGGAATTTTTACAAGTTGTTTTGGGAAGTATTTTTATTACACATAAATTTTAGTAGAATTTTTGGAGATTGTTTGGTATAAACGGACGATTTTCGGGCTAAATATAGCAGATAAATTGAATTTTTATAAATTAATAAATCAGTAAAAAATTCTAGAAATATTTTTATAAAAATATACATATTTTAATTATAAGTGGCTAAATTTTCATAATTTAAGGATTAACGGATGATTAATTATACCAATTTAAAGATTAAACAAATTCAATTATGATAAAAACCGACGAGTTCGTGATTAACGAACCTGTCAGAATATCAAAACACTAAGAGTGATCAGAAATCGTATTTTTGGATTAATTAAGTAAAAACGAAATTTTTATGGGAAATTCGGACAATTTGGATAAATTGTGCGCATTTTTCTTTAAAACAAACTGAATAAACGGAAATGAGCCCCGTGGCGAATCCAGAACCCCAATGTGTGATCTTTTTTTATAATTTAATCATCTTACTGACCAACAAAGTCACCCAATCTTACTTCCCCATAACTGTTTCTGAACGCATAAACGAACAACTTGGCCCAGATTAGATATACAGTCCAGTTTAGTATTGAGACTATAATATGATTAAGTTACAGCTGGAAAAACGGGGAAACTGAGCCAAATTCGGGTTTGAGTATTAGGCATTAAACAACATCACAATCTAAGCCTATTGACGCTTTCTGGGTGTTACAGCTATACCCAGATTAGATATACAGTCCAGTTTAGTATTAAGACTATATTAATATTAAAATATTAATATTATTATAATATTGATTATAGGGGCTAGTGATGCGAGTCAAACGAACTACAAGCTGACGCTGTACTGAATCCCTATTAAACCGTGAGTTTCATGACCCAAATTTTAAATTGTTTTTACAAACTTTTTGGGGTGAAAAACATGTTGATACATATTTATATACTCTGAATTGTTTGATGATGGGAATTATCTAAGTGCTAATACATGAAAGTCTCCACGAACACAGTGATTAACTTCAAGCCGATGGCTTGTGAATAGTACTTTTTGGTTTGACAAACCCAAACAGAATCGGCCTGGTTGCCGTGTCACATAGGGCCGTTTGCACATGACCATACTTATACAAACAGGCTATGTAGTGTTAGACATAGCTACCGGGGCTTGTTGTGGGCAGAAGGGGAGCTACAGTGGTTGATTGGGCGTGGGAAATGGATGCACGTAGCACAGACACTCAAGGCTTCACTGTAGCTTAGCATAATTACATCATAAACATACAAACAAACGTACTTGCGAACGTACATACATACATAGTTGCGTATTCACAAACTGTGAATGTCGTACGCACAAATGAGTTCTTGAAACTCGTGAAACTCACCAACTATTTGTAGTTCACCCGTTTTAACATGTTTTTCAGGTACTGGATTGAATTAGAAAGTCAGTGTGCTACGTGTTTGACTTGCGATCAATGCTGGGTGAATTGATGCAAGTGTGCTAGTGTTTTGGTCAAAAATTGACAAGTATAACTTTATAACCAAATTAGTAAAATGGACAAGGTGCTTGTAAAATTGGCTTGAACACAGAGATTTGTTGAGACAAAAAACTCGTTATTCTAAGGATAACAAGAAAAAAACCTCGGGTGGTAAAAACTATCACCACCGGTTTATTAATAATCAAAAGTGGTTACAAGTGTGGAGCTATAACTTGATCGTGATTACAAAGAATGCGAGTACTAGTAAGTCTCGAGTGCTAAAGTGTGTGTTATGATCATCGTTAGTTGCTCTATTTATAATGAATCAAGTCTAACAACTATCGCCTATAATTTAGGAAATGTGAGACCGAATCCAATTAGCCGTTTATTATTCAATCCACCACGTTTTCCTTATCTGTCACGCTCTAATAACAGTAAGCATGAGTCTTTGGGAGATCAAGCAACGGTCTTTGACCTGGTAAACAAGTGGATACATGGGTGGAGGGATCTTGACTTTCCAAGACGAAGCCCATGATATCTTGACTTTTGGACATGTGGCAGTATTCAAGTGGAGGGATCTTGGCTTTTCAAGACGAAACTAGGATGTTGCCCTTTTAATTTCCTGCACTTACGGTTAGTAATAATATAATCTTTTGGCTTTAAGCATTGTCTTCAATAACTTATAAGTATTAGTTGGAATATTACATGTCTTTAATTTACCGAAATAAGTTACTATTTTGAATAATGTATCTTTTAAGACTTTTCATTAAAATAGCCTCAGGATCATATATCCTGAACATAAAATATTCTAAAGATTATATATTTTTAGAAAGCATAATCAAAAGACTTATTAGGAATAAAATATCTTAAGGATAATATATCCTTATGCCTCATGTGAGTTATCATAACCAAACCAAAAGATCATACCTTGAAATATAAATTGTGTAATAAAACTAAGTGTAGAGAGTACCTTTGTGGAGATCATTTATAAATTGATTCAGCTCACATATGATGTCCCTAATTGTTGATCTTTTTGAAGTATCATCTTTCTGGAGTTTTGCGAGTTAAAAACAACTTTGTAACATCTCTCCATTTAGTGATTGTCCGATCTTCGATCTGTCAAAACAAAGTTAGATAATCTAGGCGATAAAGCCCATTTACTGGCGATAAAGCCTTTGCACTGACGACTAGGCCTTTACTTGAGAGACATGAAAATTTCTAAGCTTGAGATAATACTGGGGAAAGTCCCAAACGTGCGGGCATGTCAATGCCAAAACTTGAGATAACATGAAAATGTTATAAACCTTAGGTAACAAGAAAATGTTATAAACCGTATGTGTGAAACATCTGCCACTTATCTTAAGGATTCGGTATATAGCCAACAACAAACGGATAATCAGCTGGTCTGGTCCGCCTGCCTCGAACTATATCCGAATCATCGTGCGCTCCAGGAGTTTGTTGGAAAGGTGAAAACCTTTAAACCTTAGAAGATATCCAAGATGTCTTATTCGTGCGCTCCAGGCGTTCGTTGGAAAGGTGAAGACCTTTAAACCTTAGGAGATATCAGGGATATCTTATTCGTGTGTGAGGTGATCAGCCTTTGACTGTTGTGAGGATAACATATCTTTGGGATAACTACAAAACACTGAACTCTTAATGAGGGGTGGGTGTTAGCAAGGCTAACACCCCTCTGATGCTTAAGTCAGTAAACTTGATTTAGAGATAATAAAGTTCAAAAGTATAAAAGTACATGAAGGAAATACCTTTATCCTGAGGATACGAACATACCAGTCAAGGATACTAACAAAAATATGCTTTAAGGTGGATAGCGTTCCAGGCTCTTGGTAAAGGAACACCTTCCATAGTGTTAACCTGTAGGCCCCTTTTCCTGCTTCTGAATCGATCAAGTAAGGACCTTCCCATTTTGGAGCTAGCTTTCCATCTGCTGGGTTAGTGGTATTCCGAAATGCCTTTCTTAACACCATATCTCCTACTTGGAATCTTCGAATCTGAATATTCTTGTTGTAGGTCTTGGCTAACCTTTGTTGGTATGCTGCCATTCTGATCTTGGCGAGATCTCTGAGTTCATCAATGGTATCTAGGTCTTCAATAAGGCTTTGGTTGTTGGACTCAGTATCTTGGATGCTGGTTCTTGCTGTGGGGATCACCATCTCCGTAGGGATAACAGCTTCGGCCCCAAACACCAAAGAGAAGGGTGTTTGACCCGTTGCATTTTTCGAAATGGTTCTATCAGCCCAAAGAACAAATGGTAATTCTTCAGCCCATTTTCCCTTCTTAGATCCCTATTTCTTCTTTAAATTGTTGATGATGATCTTGTTACTTGACTCTGCTTGACCATTGGCTTGAGGATGTACTGGAGTTGAAGTCACCATTTTGATTCCCCAACTTTCACAAAAGTTAGTTGTTCTACTACCGATGAATTGTTATCCATTGTCACATACAATCTCTTCCATGACACCAAATCTTGTCAGGATATTGCGTTTGATGAATGAGATCACATCCTTTTCTTTAACTTGAACAAAGCCTCGCCTTCGATCCATTTGGAGAAGTAATATGTCATTGCCAGCATAAAGACCTTTCCACTAGGAGCTTTGGGTAGCTTTCCCACAATATCCATTCCCCATTTCATAAATGGCCACGGGGATAAGATAGGATATAATGGTTCAGTCGGTTGATGCAAGATGTTGCTGTGTCTTTGTCAAGCATCACACTTCTTGGAGAAATTCATTGCGTCTTTCTTCATCGTTGGCCAAAAGTATCCTGTCCTCAATATCTTGGATTCTAAGGCTCTGCCCCCAGTGAGGTTTCCACAATCACCTTCATGTATGTCTTTGAGAACTTCTTGGGCTTCATTATGTTCCAAGCATCTCAAGTATGGACCTGCAAGTGATTTTCTATACAAAAAATCATTTAAGATAAGAAACTGGGTTACCTTCATTCGGAAAGCTCTTGGGTTTTCTCCTTCTAGTATCTAGTTATCCTGAAGATACCGCATTATGGGATGGGTCCAGGACACTAGATTTTCCTTAGGCTTTAAAGTCTCCAAGACTTCGTGGCTCTCTTTTGTTGCTGGAGTTAAAATATGTATAATGGGTATCTTGATGTCATCAGGTATCTTGAGTGCTGATGCTATATTTACCAAAGCATCTGTGTTGGGACCAGGATTCTTTATCCTTAAGGATCAGCTATTTTTGGCAACTGTTTCCAGAACTAAGGATTCTCGGTGGATCAAGGATCCTCAACAGTTGACTTCAGTTAATTCTAATCTATTTTTGCAGGTAAAACACATGCTTACCAGAAAGCCTACTTTTACGGAGAACATATTTTACCAGGTCTTCCTTGCTGCCCATGCTCTGAAATGGCCATGAAGAATTAGTAAAGAAAATGTGGCCGGATTCGTAGGGAGTTAGTTAGTAGCCGTTATAAATTTTTTGTATATATACATTGAACCATAGCTGATCATATATAACCCATAGCACACTTAGAACTCTTAGCAAAAACACTCTGTAATCACGATCAACCTTGATTCCATCTCTTGTAATTCTTTTGAGCTTAATATAATTGGTAGTGATAGTTTTCACTACCCGAAGTTTTTATGCCGGCGGGATACTAGTTACCAAGGGATTTTCCTCGTATAAATCTTGTTGTCCAACCTTTACAATCGTGTTCATTTCCTATAATTGTTACTTTGATTACACAAATTCATACTAGCACCAATCCTCACATACGAATTTGGTTACGTGATCCTTAGACCGATTTTCGACCAAAACAGTTTGGCGCGCACCATAGGGCCATTGGTGCTTTAATCACAAAAAACCCTTACCTTTGTTCGATCCTTACTATCACTCACTCAATGGCCTCTCAAGGAAAAGCTATTCCCACAACCTCTGCTTCAAGTATCCCGGCTCAAGTGACTTTGCCACCGCTACCTGGCTCTACAAAGCCACAAAAGCCTACAACTATTGCTCAGTAGAAAGAGACTGTTGTTTTCTCCGGACCAAAATCCACTACTGTCTCTCCAACGGTAACTGCTAACAATGATGTTTCTGTTTTGTGTTCACAGATGAAGAGCTATATGGAGCAGTAGAACAAGACCAATTAGAGGATCCTCCATGAGATTGAGGAAATTAGGAGAACTAAGAACACTGCTGAAGACGCAAGCCCCATCATGCCAAAAATGCTTGACTTTGGCACTCCGGACTTCCCAGGCCAGAGGTATCCAGCATCCTCTCACCCTCAACAAGGATCCTTAAACCTCTTCCAGAAGAAATACTCTGACCAATACTTACAAGGATCATCTATCCTTCAACAAGGATCATTAGGTCAACCCCTGAGATCCTCCAATCACCATTCGCAAGGATCCTCGGCCTTCCAATCTGGTCCCTAAGGATTTTACCAAGGATCCTCCACCCACCAACTTCAAGGATCCTCGACCTTTCCACCAGGGTCCTTGGGCTTCCAAACAGAATCCATCATCCATCAGCATCCAAAATCCTATTATCCTTGCGGGAAGGATCCTCTAAAAGAACCACGATCCAGGCCACTGGAGGTCCATGATGGCGACTTCATATCCATGCAAACCACTGCTCCTACTAGACCAACTGTTGATGCTGAAACAGTGTACCCCGGATAAAGCTATGGAGCGAGATCTTTTGATCACGCAAGAGGTAACATTTATGATAATCTATCTTTTGGCACTAATCATGGTGGTATGCAGGATACCAGGATCAACCAAGCCATAGCCCGTGAGCAACAAAAGCTCAAGGATTTGATTTCAAGTGTACCTGGAGTCATCAAACCTATTCCCGAATTACCAGCAGGAAGCCATAACATATCCAGGTTCGCTCCACCAATTTGCGATGCCGAGATACCGAAGTGCTTTACTTCCCCTAGTATGAAGTTATATGATGGAAATCAACGGATCCTGAGGAACATGTAGCCTTATACCACAAAAGAATGGAAATCAACCCAATTCCAGAAAGTTTGAAGGAAGTGTGCTTGTGTAAAGGCTTTGGATCAACCCTCACTGGATCTGCCCTTAAATGGCTGCTAAGTCTTCCTCCTTACTTTATTACTTCCTTTTCCCATTTGATCAATCTGTTTAATAGTCAATTTTCATGCAGTAGATCCTTTGAAAAATTAACTAGTGATTTATATAGAATCGTCCAACCTCGTGGGGAACCTCTTAGGCAGTTCCTTACTAGGTTTGGAAGAGAGGCCTTGGAAATTCCAAATCTGGATGTCCCGCCAGCTATTGAGTCATTCAAGATGGGATTACAAAAGGACTCTCCATTTTATCAAGATCTTGTGATGACCCCTTGCAGGAATTTAGATGAAGTCCGAAACAGAGCTTTAGGATTCATCAGGTTGGAGGAGGATCAAAGAATACAAGATCAGCTGAACACTTCGACAAAACACGAGTCTCAAAACGAAATGTTCAGGACCCAGGGTCCTGAACCAGTCCCGGAAAAGGCTGCTCCACCTCCCCCAGACGCTCAAGTTATCAACATGATCTTTGGAGGATCTAATATATGCGAAACTTCATATTCAGCTGCGAAGTAGTACGCCAAAGAGCGCAAACTGGAGAATGGTGAAAGGCCGATTAGGACTTCTACAAAAGTCGAGCAAAGAGTTATCTCCTTCGATGAGGATGATCGAGTTAATATCCAGGATCCGCACCACGACGGTTTAGTCAGTACATTATTTATTTCTAACCATTATGTTCGAAGGATAATCATTGATGGAGGAAGTTCAGTTAACATCATCCAACTGGAAGTACTCAGAAGGATGAATATCCCAGAGTCATAAATTGTCCCACGATCCTCAGTTCTTGTAGGATTCAGTGGGGAAACGAAGAATACATTGGGGGACATCAAACTACCCATACATATAAAGGGAGTAAATTCTATTCAAGAATTTTGTGTTATCAATTCCTTGTCTTGTTGCAATGTTATTCTTTGCAGGCCTTGGATACACGGAATGAAGACGGTTCACTCTACCTACCACCAATGTGTAAAACTGCTTTAAGTGCAGTCCTGGTAAAGGATCACGAAGGTAACCAACACCCTATTTACTATGTAAGTAAAAGTCTCCTTGATGCCGAGTCCAGGTACTCTCATTTAGAAAAACTTATTCTTGTTCTAATCGTGGCTTCAACTAAGTTAAGAAATTATTATTAAACTCATACTATTGTTGTGAAAACTAATTATCCCATAAAAAATGTCCTTAAAAAACCGAAAATGTCGGGTAGAATGGCCAAATGGGCTGTAAAACTATGTGCATATGATATTGAATATGAGCATAGAAATGCAATTAAGTCACAGGCACTAGCGGACTTTGTGGCTGATTTCAGTAGCGATTTAGAAGAATAAGCCTCAAATATCAAAGGAACAGGATTGGGAATACTGCTGAAATCGCCACAGGGGGACATAATACCCCATTCCATAGCTTGTGGATTCTAGGCCACTAACAATGAGGTAGAATACGAGGTACTCATTGCAGGTATACAACTAGCCAAAAGTATGAAAATCAGGTACCTTCAAATTTTTGTAGATTCATTATTAATTGCTAATAATTTTAATGGCTCATATGCAGTCAAAAGTGAAAAATTAATGAAATATTTAGATATGGTAAGGGATCTTGCAGGATCCTTCGAGTATTTTAATATTACGCAGGTATCTAGAGAAGAGAATGCAGGGGCTAATGCCTTGGCAAACCTGGCCTCAGCCTTGAAGCTCCCCGAGAACATGAAGGTTCCTATCATTCATGTCTTATCTACTTCGATCGTGGAACTCAAAGTAATAGAGGTATATGGGAATGTACTTATAGATCCTGAGGATCACCCTCGTGCTCATTCATCCTGGATCCTTCCGATAACGAAGTACGCCAAGGTATCTCAATATATTATTATACGTAATATGCTATACAGGAAATCCCTTGTAGGTCCATACTTGAAATGTATCGAAGAACCCGAGACCCAAGAAGTTTTAAAGAATTTTCATGAAGGAGATTGTGGCAATCATACAGGGGGCAGAGCGTTATACTCCAGGATCCTAAGGACTAGGTACTTCTGGCCTACTATGAAGAAGGATGCTATGGAATACTCCAGCAAGTGCGTTGCTTGTTAGAGGCATAGCAACATCCTACATCAGCAGGCAGAATCCCTATACCCCATTGTCTCCTCATGGCCATTCATAAAGTGGGGAATGGATATAGTGGGCAAACTTCCTACAGTTCCAAGAGGAAAAGTCTTTATGTTAGCAACGATGGACTATTTCTCTAAATGGATTGAAGCTGAGGCATTTCCTCAAGTCAGGGAGAGGGAAGTTATACCCTTTATTAAACGTAACATTATTACTAGATTTGGTATCCCTTCTGAAATTATATGCGATAATGGTTCCCGATTTATTGGGAAAAGAACTACTAACTTTTTTGACAGCTGGGGAATTAAGATGATCACTTCAACACCAATCCCTCCACAAGCAAATGGCCAAGCAGAATCAAGCAACAAAATCATCATCAACAACTTGAGGAAGAATCTTGGAGCGAAGAAAGGCAAATGGGCTAAGGAACTACCCTACGTGCTTTAGGCAGATAGGACAAATCCAAAGAATGCCACAGGACAAGCACCGTTCTCATTAGTCTTTGGAGCTGAAGCAGTAATCCCCACAGAAATGGAGTATCCAACAGCCAGAACAAGCATCTGTGATCCTCAGACAAACAACGAGAATCTTATCCAAGATCTAGATATTGTAGAAGAGCTTAGAGATCAAGCAAGATTTTGGATGGCAGCCTACCAACAAAAGATGGTGGCGCATACAACAAGAATATCAGAATTAGAAGATGTGAAGTTGGAGATTCAGTTCTTCAAAAGGCATTTCAGAATACAACTAATCCCGTTGACGGGAAGTTAGCACCCAAATGGGAGGGTCCTTATCTAATTGAAGCCGAAGCTGGAAAGGGGGCATATCGTTTGATGAATATGGAACGTGACATGCTCCCAAGGGCTTGGAATGCAATTCATCTAATAAAGTATTTTTGTTGATCAGGATCCTGGATCCTAGTAAATTACTTCAGTTCGATACCTGGTAAAATTTTACTTTATGTTTATGTTTATATATTATGTTAGATTCTTGTTTTATCAAGTTGCAGAAACGCCGAGCAATAGGGCCCTCAAATGGAAAAAACGGGTCGGCCAACTCTCTCCTAAGTTTAATCGGCCTTGTCTCCAGGTTTATAAGGTCTTCACCTTATCTCCCGAATAGGGTTTCTACACCCTCGCCTGGATCGCACGATTATCCGGGTATAATTGGAGGCTGTGGGACCAGTGCACTATGTGTGGCTGACAATTTCTTGGCTGAAAATTATATCTTGGATCCTACGAATTAAACGGTAGACGTACCATATACACAAGTTAAGGTCAACGCTGGGTTAGGCTCGTCACCGCGCTAAATTGGGCCAACGCCAAGGATCGGCTCGTTGCCCGTATTTTTAGGCTTGTCCCCAAGTTTTATTGGGCTCGTCTCCACATATTTGTTGGGCTTGTCCCGGAGTTTTATTGGGCTCGTCCCCACGTTTCATTGGGCTTGTCCCCAAGTTTTATTGGGTTCGTCCCCACGTTTTATTGGGCTTGTCCCCACGTTATATTGGGCTCATCCCTAAGATAGTTGGATTTAAACCCAACTTCTTTAACTATTGTTTTATCTTTTGGTGATTTATTCTAACAGGTGAATAACTTAAAAGGAAAAGTTCTAAGGATAAGGAATCCTCTATTCTAGCAACACAGATAAGACAGAAACCAGAAGAGTTATATTATTACTAGCAAAGAAAAAGTTGATCCAGGCTTCACCAATAAAACGAGGACCATCCACCTGGATCAAGCTATGTCAAGTTCATCACACATTCATACAAAAAATAAAGAGAAGGGCGGTTAAGGCTTCATCCCTAAAACAGAAGATCCCTCCACCGTAACCACGTTTCATGATTGTCTTAAGGATCATCGATCCTGAGAATTACAACTACTATTGTCCACATAAAACCACAAACAAAAAACCATTAAAACTTCATTAAAAATGAGCTCCGGCCTTGTCTTCATCATCGCCCATTGCCCCACCTACTCCTTAGCCACGCCTCCATCACCTTCACCAGCCTCCTTGACTTCCAACACTTGCTCCTGAGCTCGGATGTCCGTGAGGGCCAACTTGTCCTCCAGAGCTTCCTTCTCCACCTGAAGTGTTGCATTGAGCTTGTCTTTCAGAGTTATGCCAGCACGGATCCTTACCTCCAAAATCTGGGTAAACACATGTTGGGCACTATGGACTTCTACATCAGGATCCCTCTTTCTCTTCACACTGGCTTTGGAGCGCGTCATCATGGTCTTTGGTGGTGCAAGGCTAAGGCTCTTCATGCGCTTCTTCTCAGAGGAGCGAGAAGAAATAAGGCTATCCACATCCTCTAACTGGAATTGGCCTAGCAGATTCTTGGAAGGCTTTGTCGCTGATTTCTAGGCACCTACGCAAATAAATAAGAAAAAGATAAGTTTTCCTTGGCCTGTTATCTCTCTACTTGTACAATATTTATGATTAAATACAAAATTCTAACTTACTTGACATGGTTTCTGAGGAGCTTGCAGTTTTGCTCGACGACTCTTCACCAAAAATCTTGAAGGTCCGATCAAAAATATCCAGAGAAATGAACGCTTTCGCCCTCTTAACACCGTCCGAATCGGCGACAAGATCTGAGAAGTTGGATAAAGCACAAAGAGCAACAAGATTATAATTAGTCAATCAGTAACAGAAGGATCACATATCCTCTGGATCCGCAATCCTACTCTTGAGGATCCAGCGGGTTGGCAAAAAATTTCCCATTTGGGATAGAGTCTCTCATGACAAAGAAGAACTAATTCTTCCAACTCTGGTCATTGTGTGTGATTTAGCTGATTGGAAGGGGCCGGAAAGGCAAAGGTCACATCTTATTCTAATCGACGGTTGCGATGCAGATTTCTCGGGATAAACATGACAGCTGTTATCTATTCACACCTATCATGTTTGGGGCAATTGTTGGGACCAGGATTTTTGATCTTTGAGGATAAGCTATTTTTGGCAACTGTTTCCAGAACTAAGGATTCTGGGTGGATCAAGGATCCTCAACAGTCGACTTCAGTTATATTCTAATCTATTTTTGCAGGTAAAACACATTCGAAATTTTGATTCTTCCTCAGGATATCATAGAAATCTTTACACTTCTCTTAAGATCTTGAGATGAACTTGTTGAGTGCAGCTATTCTTCTGGTCAATCTTTGGAAATCTTTGACATTTCTTGGTGACTTGATGTCCAGGATGGCCTTGATTTGTTCAGGGCTTGCTTCTATTCCTCTTTTGGTGACCATGTATCCAAGGAATTTTCCTGCTTTTAACTCCAAGGTGAAACTTGGCTGGATTCAACTTCATGTTGTATTCATCCAGAATGTCAAACGTTGTTGCCAAGTCTTTGAGATGATCCTCAACCTTTCTTGACTTTACAACCATGTCGTCTATGTAGACTTCCATCGTGTCCTCCAGCTGGTCTTTGAACATCATGTTGACTAGCCTCTGGTATGTTTCACCTGCATTTTTTAGTCCAAAAGGCATTGTAGTATAACAGTATATACCTATGGGAGTCATGAAGGTTGTATCTTCCTGATCTGAAGGCTCCATTTGAATTTGTTGAAATCATGAGGATGCATCCATGAAGGTTAGCAGCTCGTGGCCAGCAGTTGCATCCACCATTGAGTCAATGTGTGGGAGTGGGAATGGGTCTTTTAGACAGGCCTTATTCAGGTCTGTGAAGTCCACACACACTCTCCATTTTCCATTTTTCTTCTGGACAACAACTAGATTGGCCAACCATCTAGGATATTGGACCTTTCTTATCATCTTGGTTTTGAGCAGCTTCTGCACTTCTTCTTGTATGATAGCGTTTCTCTCAGGAGCAAACTTCCTTTGCTTTTGATTTACCAAGTTTATGAGTAATTATAGACTTAGAGATACCTGTCATATCTTCATGTTTCCAGGCAAAGGTAGAAACACTTTTCATTAGGAAGGATATCAATTCCATCTCAATATCCTCAGGAATACTTGATCCTAATAATACTTTGATTTCAGTATCCTGAGGATCCAAAGATACTTCCTTTACATCCTGCTCTCTTGCTTGCCGAACCTTCCCCGGTTGTTTCTGTAATTGCTATGCTGGAGTAGGCTTTGTAGTCCACTTCATTGATGAAGCATAACATTCCTTGGCATCTTGTTGATCGCTTTCAATCTTGATGACCCCCCAAGGACTTGGTAGTTTCACCCATTGATGATAAGTTGAGGGTACTACCTTCATGTTGTGGATCTAGGGCCTGCCTAATATCACATTACAACAAGATAATGAGTCAATAATACAAAATTTTTGTAGAGAGTTAGTTCTTTCAATATATATTGGAAGTTTGATTTCTCCCAAAGTGTTCTTGGTTTAGCCACTGAATCCTACTAGAACTAAGGATTTTGGGATAATCTCCGTTTCCGGGATATCCATCTTCTTTAAGGCATCCATTTGTATAATATTCACAGAGCTTAATCCATAAACGAGTATCCTGCGCACAAAACAGTTAGCTTTACATAAAGTGATTACCAAACCATCATGGTTGGGATCCACAAGATCACATCGGTCCTCCTCGTCGAAGGATATGATCCTTTGAGTTGTCAGAGTGGAAGTGCGGAGAGGTCTTTCTCCGTTGTCCATCTTTGTTTCTTTTGAACGCTTCTTGGCTGCTGAATATGAGGTTCCACATATTTCGGATCCTCCCGAGATAAAGGATACAACCTTAGCTCCGGGTGGAGGAGAAGGTGCCCTTTCAGGTATTTTGACAGGATCCTGACTCTTGTTCTTGTTTTTTCCAAATAGTTCCTTCAGGTATCCTTTGCTTAGAAGATATCCTATTTCTTTCCGAAGTGCTATGCAATCTTTAGTGGATGGCCAAAGTCTTCATGGAATGCACACCATTTGTCTTGTCTTTGATGGATCCGTGCTTTTCATTTTTCTTAGGCCACCTGGCCTTGTCACCTAGATCCTGCATGGCACAAATCACACCACTAATATCAATGTTAAAACAATATTCGGAGATTTTAGGATACTCTTCATCGTCTTCATCTTCTTCCACAGAATTTATCCTGGGATTATCTTGCTTGGAATAAGGCTTGGGCCTAGTGTACTTCTGTGGAGTGTCTGACTTTCTATTGGTAGATTCATACTTCGGGATAACCGAGCTTCCATGAGCTTTCTTGTCGTCCTCTAGCCGAATATATCTTAATGCCCTATTTCTGACTTCATCAAGATTCCTGCATGGAGTTATGACAAGGTCATCATAGAAAGGAGAATTCTTCCTTAGTCCCATCTTGAAGGCTTCGACAGTAGCTGCCATGTCAAGGTTGGGGATTTCCAAAGCTTCCCTGCTAAATCTGGTTATGTAATCCCTTAAGGATTCATTATTACGCTGAACAATTCTATGTAAGTCACCTGTCATTTTCTCAAAAGATCAACTACAAGAAAATTGATTATTTAACAAATTAATCAAATGAGAAAATGATGTAATAGTGTTGGAGGGAATACTCAATAACCATTTGAGGGCTGGCCCCGTTAATGTTGAGCCGAATCCCTTGTATAGGCAAGCTTCTTCGATGTCAATGGGGATGGGGTTGATCTCCATCCTTTCTCTGTACTGAGCTATGTGTTCCTAAGGATCCATAGTGCCGTCGTAGAGCTTCATGCTGGGTGTCTGGAACTTCTTGGGGATCTCCGCGTCACATATCGGCCAAGTAAACCTAGATAATTTATGGCTACCTGCGAGCACTTCAGCAATGGGACGTATTATCCCTGGGATATTGGAAATCATATCCTTCATTTTCTGTAGTTCCCTGGCTATCTCGGGGGTGATCCCCTTATCCTGCACATGTCCACGGTTAGTGTATAAATTAGCATTAAATAAGTTGTTACCGAGGTCATGGTTAGGTCTCTGGTATCCTGAGCCTTGACGGCTAGTTCCTCCATTGAAGGTATCCTCAGGATAAGGTGACGCCTGCATCGGGATGTCATTTCCAACATGCACTTCAGAGGACACCATGGGGGATCCTGACGAGAATATGCCAACTTACATGGTCGAGCGAGGCTACATGTTGGTGGATTCTGGCCTCATTGGTCTAGGAAGTTTCGAGGAAACCGGAAGATAAGTTCCTCCGTATCCTAATTCCTGGTGAGACGGAGTCCTTGTTGATTGTGTCCCCAAGGATCCGGGATTCTGAAGGATGGTTGATCCTAGAGAACCAAAATCAAGAACCATGGGCATGATTGGAGTAGCCTCCTGCCCTGGCTTCTTTTTGATTCCTTCAATCTCCTTAAATAGCCTTGAGTTGGTCTTTTCTTGCTGCTCCATGTGTGTTTTGACCTATTTCATCAAAGCAAAAATGTCATTGTTAGAAATAACCGGGTCTACCCGTGTAAAGGATCTCGTGAATGGTGGAAGTTCTCCTCTGGGATGAGTGTTCTTCTTTGGCATTGGTGGAGGTCCTGAATTGACGTTTGAAGCAGCGGTGACCACCGGAGCAAAGACTGAACTGGTTTTTGGTTATGAGGCCATTGTAAAGAGAATGAAGGTGAATGAAATAAACGAATTTCAAGGATTGAAGCACCGTAGCCCCACGGTGGGCACCAAATTGTTTTGGTCAAAACTTGACAAGTATGATTTTATAAACAAATTAGTAAAATGGGACTAGGTCCTTGTAAAATTGGCTTAAACACAGAGAGTTGTTGCGAGGAAAAAACTCGTTATCCTAAGGATAACAAGAAAAAAACCACGGGTGGTTAAAACTATCACCACTGGTTTATTAATAATCAAAAGTGGTTACAACTGTGGAGCTATAATTTGATCGTGATTACAAAGAATACGAGTACTAGTAAGTCTCGAGTGCTAAAGTGTGTGTTATGATCATCGTTAGTAGCTCTATTTATAATGAATCAAGTCTAACAACTATCGTCTATAATTTAGGAAATGTGAGACCGAACCCAATTAGCCGTTTATTATTCAATCCACCACATTTTCCTTATCTGCCACACTCTAATAGCAGCAAGCGCGAGTCTTCGGGAGATCAAGCAACGGTCTTTGACCTGGTAAACAAGGAAAGTGGCTGACAACGTGTTAGTCATATAATATATTTAGGATACCTGTCATATTTAGAGGATATCGTATCCTAGGTTTGTTCTGAATATAATTTTTGCTGAGGATACTGAAAATCCGAGCCCTAACAGCTAGTAAGAAGTAAAGCCGCTTAACGGGCTAGATTTAGTTTGTATCACCTAGTTGTAACAAAGTTAGATTGATGTAAAATATTGTAAACTAGTTTGTATTGTTCTTTATAAACAATGTGGTTGATACTAGAGGTGTCTGTTACATTTCCATTTTACGCTTTCGCAAATCGCCCAACGGGGTGTGACAACCGTCACCACCATCATCACCACCATCACCATCCTCACGCTCAGAATCAGAATTATCATGAGCCCAACGATCATTTGATGGCGCTTCATAATCAATAGTGGCAAGATGGCCAATTAGACGCCTGTACCTCGGCCGATCCTAAATACTTTGACCATGGTAAGATCGTAACCATGGACATATGTTCATAATCATAGTCTCAACGTTCATATGTTTATAACTTCATTATGTTAGCTGGATCTTTAAATAAGGTAGGCTGGAGATCGTCAATCATCATTTGCAGGAATCTCAAATACATCAAGAACTTGTGTCGGCTAGTGAGATTCTCCTTTAAATGATAGTAAACCAGTTCAGAAAAATTGAACGGTTTGTTGAGAACAAGTGCAACAAAAGCATATTGTAACATGACTCGGCACTCATCAAATACATCAAGAACTTGTGTCGGCTAGTGAGATTCTCCTTTAAATGATAGTAAACCAGTTCAGAAAAATTGAACGGTTTGTTGAGAACAAGTGCAACAAAAGCATATTGTAACATGACTCGGCACTCATCAAATCCTCCTTCTCTGCCACCGAGACAATGTATCAGCACGTGCAACAAATACTTGTACTGCTCGCACAGATATGCCTTGTTATACATAGACTTGCCTAAGTCGCCCTTATATCTTATCCTTCCAAACAACCCACGAATCAAACTCTTATCGAATTCACATCCATCATCCACAGTATCAACAAACCCCAATGCATCTATAATAACCCCCACATCGATCACCACATGTTTCTCTTTAATGACAGCTTCTATATGATTCTCTGCTTCATTAAAATGAGTTGTATCCCAAAAGGCACATATAATACTTTGGTAAACCAAAGTCTGTGTCGATATAGCCTTGTAGATCCTGGAACGTATCAAGAAATTAATCATCCCTCCAAAAATTGGTAAATCTTCAAAATTATCGTGTAAAAAGGCATAAATATTGCGCTTTTATCCCACGACAATAAAACGGGAGCTTGCTCAGGTTCATCAACTTGTTCTGGAGCCTGAACCTCCGGTTGTTGCTCTGGAATAATATCAAGTTGTTGCTCGGGAGCTGGATTTTGAACGATCTCGTCAGCCATTCTGTTTATCATAAATAAAATATTAGTAAAATATTCAAGAATATTCTACAAATTAATGAATGAACCTCTCATTCTTTATCATAAAGTCAAATGAATGTCACATTCGTTAACAACAAATCACACATTCGTGTCTTATAACGAATTAGCTTATTCGTTAAGCATTCATTACTTTAAAATTTCATTCGTTATATTTAACGAATTAGACAGCATATTTGCTACCTTAGCGAATAGTATGATCATTCGTTAACTTACAACGAATCTGACTAATCTTTGACTATCAAATGTCAAAATCAAAATAGCTTTGAGTCAATGACCACGAACTCCTCACCTAGTCTATTGATTTACACAACCATTTTACAATTATACTCAATCAACATGCTCGGAAATCCCTTTTATACATTAATCAATGAATCTATATCACGACACTCGTCAAAACTGATAATTTTTTATTAGTTAAACGTTAAGTATATATCAGTTTACACAATCAATTGATTAAACCCTAAAACATAGATTATACTTCATGAAAATCTGATATCAGATTGGTTGCCATTACCTGTAGAATAAAAATATATCAATCAATTGATCTAATATGCAGGTAAGGATATTTGATAAAAATTTAACAGAGTTTCGTTAAAGGAGACGATGTAATAGTGAACAGGTGAAAGACGATTCATTCGTCTGTCTTGGGATTATAAACCCTCAATTATTTCACGCGAGTCGAGGTCATTTGTTAAATTTGAACTAATGAATGTCCTCAATCATTAATTTAAAAGAACCTTATTCGTTAACCAGATAACGAATCTAATTCTCATTCGTTAACACTTAACGAATGATACGTTAAAATTCGTTAACCTTGAATGTACGAATGTCTCCCATTCATTATGCTCAGCGGAAGCGAATGTTGTAACGATTCCGACGAAACCAGGTATACCCTAACCGGTAGACGTTAGTTACGTCATATGTAATGTCGGGTACATGAGTTACCATGGTAATTATACGAGAAAACATGGTTCATTGTATTGATTTTACGTGAATATATAATCCACCGTATTGAATATGCGATCAAACGATCGATAGTTATTGAAACCCGAATGAATCGAGGGTTCAATTATAGACGAGATATATGATATTTAGTGATGTTACGAAGTATTAAAGCTTCGGGATAAGTGGATTAAAGCACAGAAAAAGGATTTCGATTTAATAGTACGTCGGTACGTTAAACGAAACCTTTAATACCAAACCGAGCAAGAGACGATCGATCAAGCCGAAAAAGATGCACAATTATTAATACTATGACGTTTTAAGTTAATAAATGTCATGGTTTAAGTTTTAAATCGGTTTTATATATATTTCATTTTTTAAGCCGAAAAACGACCGTTTTAGCTTCGTTTTAAGTCGAATTAAACGTTTAACCGAAAAACGAACTGAACCAGATTATCCAAAACATTATCCGGATTACGAAAATCCAAATATGTGGCTTAAAATGAAGTTGTGGGTCCCACCCCACCCATCCAAAATTCCGATCGGACCATTAAGTCCACAATCCCATTTTCATTTTCTTTTTCTCATCATCCATTCAACAATCCTTCATCTCTCTCAACTTTAACATCCAAAAATCCGGAAATTGAGCAAGAAAACCGAGGTAAAAATCGTGTTATATACGTGTTCATCTTCGTTTCTTGAGTTTGTTTGCAAGAAAATGAGGTTTCAAAGATGAAAACCGATTCTTGCATGATCAAGTGATGTATACGGGTTATACAAGGGATCTTGGTCCAAGAAAGGAGTTAAACGAATCAAAAACGAATTTTTACGGTTAAATCTTTGTTTTAGTATCATAACCGTAACCATGAAGGAAATGGCTTGATCGTGAGTGTAACTTGCTTGGTATTGTGGTATGTTGATTGTAGGCTCTGTATTTAGTGGTAGATAAGGCGGAAAGACGAGTTTGTGGCTCGTAGTGGCGGAAAACGAAAGGTATATTTGGTTATGTCCGGTTTTGGGAAATTTGGACAGATTGTTGATGCTTTAGAATTAGATCATGAAATTTTACAGGGATATTCTACACATGAAAATAAGAGTTCTGTGAATTTTTGGCAATTTTTGGACAAAGGATGGATATTTGGTGAATTTAATGCTCGGTTTTGGCCAAAAATGGTGAAAAATAGTTAAATATTATGAAAAATTCTGGAAACTTTCAGATAAGCTTTTTATATCATGTATAAGTCACACACAAAATTTGAGGTCAGTTGGAGAAGTCTAAGTAGGCTTTTCGGTAAAACGAGTTCTAGGGTGTTCTAGCTCGGTTTTAGTAAAAATGACATGTAAAAGAAGATTTTGGATCTGGAAAAATTACAGGGGACTATGTGGATGGCAGGGGACATCCAGGAAAAATTTGGGATTTTTCTAAGATCGTTTGGTATTTACGACATATTTAGTGTTTAAATGGTGTTTAAAAATAGATAAATAAATTTTAAATATAAGAATTAATTCTGGAAATACTTTTATAAAATTCCCCACTGTTAAAAAGTGATTTGTGCAAAATTTCGAGATCCGAGAGTAAACGGATAAGTATTTGTGCTAATTATCAAACTTTTAAAGTTAAAACGCGTAAACCGGTGAAGTTCGCTTAAGCGAGCTGACTGGTGTATAAAAACCCTAAAAATGGACTATTTCATATAATTGAGTTAAACAAGTAAAAATGAATCATCCGAAAATAATTCGGATGATTTGGGTATTTTTAACCGATTTAACAGTTTCCGGTACGCCAAAGACGGAAACGGGTCCCGCGGTCAATCGGGGCGTCTAAACCGAGTACTAATTTCACCACTTTAATTAAATTATCAGTCAACAACTATTTTCGGGTCGTGTGTGACCAAACTCATTTTGAAATATAAAATTGGATAACCGTGCTAGGCACGCAAAACGGGGAAAACAAGCTATTAGAAGATTTGACTGTTGAACTCTAAACGACATCACAATCTGAGTCCGGAAAAGTGTTTCTGGGTTAACCTTGCCCCCAGAACGGGTACAGTGCTGGGTTAACAGTGTCCCCAGATGTACCGGTTAACCTGGTTAAAGGTATATTAATAATGAGTGTATAGTAACGATCGTAGGGATCATATTACAGATTGGACGTGTTAACTGATAATGATTGTCGTTACCTGCTTGCATGTGCTAAGGTGAGTTTCACGAGCCCCTTTTTACTGAACTGCTTTAAATATTTTCCCGGGGCGGAAAGCATGTTTCCATCAAAATGTTTAAGTACATGCTGATCGCATGGAAATGAATGAATTTATATAATGTTTATTGTACGGGAATCGTACGGTAATGTATTAAGATGGTAATTGTCTGAGTTGCTAACATTGTAAGGCCCGAAACAGTGTTCTGGGTTAACAGTGTCCCCAGAGGTTATTAAATGTGTTTCTGGGTTAACAGTGTCCCCAGAGGTTATTTGATGTGTCTCTGGGTTAACAGTGTCCCCAGAGGTTATTAAATGTGTTTCTGGGTTAACAGTGTCCCCAGAGGTTATTTGATGTGTCTCTGGGTTAACAGTGTCCCCAAAGGTTATTGGATGTGTTTCTGGGTTAACAGTGTCCCCGGAGTGAGTACAGTACTGGGTTAACAGTGTCCCCAGATAATATTATATTATGATATGGATTTATCATGGTTTACTAAAATTGTGAAACTCACCAACTATTCATAGTTGACCCGTTTTCTCACATGCTTTTCAGGTACAATTTAGATGAAGTGATTGCTTACGTGATAAGTGCTTGATGTGTGTAAGATTTGTGTGCGGGATGTTAGGATACATTATAACAGATAGAATTATGAATCGTATTGTATGATGTGTGTATCACCTAGACGGTAATGAAAGATGAGATAATGTAATTTTGAAGTATATTAATGCATTCAGTTTTCTTTATAAACAATGTGGTTGATATCAGAGGTGTCTGTCGCATCCCGTTTACGTTTCCGCTGCGGTTGCGGGGTGTTACAGAACTTGGTATCAGAGCCATTGGTTATAAAAGAATTAGGATGTCTTTAAAAGATACCTAAAATATAACCAGTAGCTCAAGTATTATAGGATCTGAATATCAACTAATAATTTATAGTGACGAGGTCTGGATGAACTTGGATGGACAAGTGAGTTGTTATGGTCCGGAACATAATTACAGACTTGTCCGCACGAGGGAATTCAGGGGAAGTCACGGGGTACATTAATAGGTAAAAATGGCAACATATGTGTAAAGTATATAATATTATTTATACGTGCTAATGTGTATATATATATGTACATATCTTGTGGGTACATGTATTGAGAAATGGGACCCGGATAAGGAACCGGGGGATGAAATAATAAAAGTACCGAGGATGCTGAAATTTCTAAGAGCATCGGTTGATGATGAGTCTGACTTATCGGGTCATAGTTATGATAGTACCAAGTTAGATCTCCCGTTTGACATTAACCAGAAATATCTAGTAACCGTCACTCCCAACCAAAATTGATAAGTTCCTTACCCTACCAACACCGGTACCGTATATCCTAATAACCCCCTATGTCCACCCGAACCACGACCCTCATGTACGGATGGACCTGTACCTGAACCCATTCTTATTCCATTAAGGTAAAGGAGTAAATAAATAAAATAAAATAAAATAATATGTTGAAATATATATATATGTATTGCTCACTCACAAACATATGAGACAGACTAACTTCAGATCGAGAATTACCGATTTTAGCAAACCTAGAACGCCTGAGGACATTGACTGAGCAAGTGTAGAGTTTCCCATAATAGTAATTAACAATATTTGAAGGCAACCCATGTTGCGCAATTACCTTGAACCTTGTAACTCCCTATGTTATCCTTACATCCGCTAGATGTTTACACCCATGTATGCTCGAATAGAATGATTACCTATACACAAAGAGGTGTTGGAATCATTATAGCATTGTTGGATATTCGTTCGTAGGTGGTATACCGTGTATGTCGGATATACGAATAGACACAGATATTATAACTCCGTGGTACGGAATCGTTTGGTGCTCACGGTGAGCATGTATCGGTTATGCTGACATGCAGAAGGATATTGAAATCAAATATATTAAACATTAACCTTGTTGAGAAAGATCTATATGTCGGTTGGTGACAAGGATTATGAAACATATTTGAACGTTAACCGACTTCAGGTTAAGTCCATGTGAGATCATATTTGTGGGACATATATATACTAGATACTGGTATGTGTAATATGTATGATAATATTTGGTGTGTATGTATACCTGTTGTTATGATTGAGCTGGTAACGAGTTAAACGGTGAGATTAATATTGATTACTGCGTACGGGATGAGTACGGCAGAATGACATAAAAAGAGTAACTCCAATGATGGAGATTGATATGATTCAGTGGATTGCTCAAAGATAGCAGGTGATGATACCGAATGTCGTATCACAGATCACTGCTAGTGTTGATGCAAATGTGATCGCAGAATTATAGATCGAGCAATCACGTGAATATGAATATTTCAATTCTTAGTGGTATTACTAAGAGTGATAATGTCCCACCGAATACTATTATGACTACAAGTATTAGTTATAAACTAAACATGAATAGTAGTCGTAATGAATTAGATCCGGTATGAAGGATATGTTTGTTGGTTGTGTTAAGGAAATTATTAATAGTTTACTGATGGTAAAGGGAGGAATAGATTAGCGAGTGGATAGAAAAGATCGAAATGGTTAAGGATATTGGTAAGAGTCTAGAACATTGTGTAGTGAAATATGCTACAGATATGTTGGTAGATTATGTTGTATCGTGATGGAACACGATGGTACAAAATTATAGTTAGAAAATTATTGCTCAGATGATATGGTCAGGATTTAAAATTCTTGTGCTAGAGCACTTTTATTCGAGTAATTAAGTTCAGGGATTGGGAACTGAACTATGAAAGATAGAATTGTTGTGTGCTGATCACTTAGAAAACGCTAATCGTTTGAGGGAATTGTCATGTCTGGTAACATGGCTAATTACTCCTGAAACTAAGCGAATTGAGTGCTATATTGGGGACTAACTCCACCGATAAGGAGTATAGTCAATCCTGTAAAATATACAACCTTTGGGAGGGTTGTGTCACAAGCTAGCATTGATATATTTGACTCTATGAGAAGCGGACTCGAAGGACGTTAGGTGAGACGACGAGTGTTATGGAAGAGGAATGATAAAGGTATAGTGCAAGATAGGTCGTTGAATAAGTAGGTATGTCCTACAACCCAGAATTATACTGAGACAAGTTCTGGTGTGAAACATGAACCGCATGAAGGGTCCTTCCCTAAATGTGGAAAATATGGTTATCGGCAGGAAGAAGAATGTCGAGTGATAGTGGGCCACAGGTGTGGTAAAGATGGACGTAATGCCCTAATTGTAGAACCAATTGAAGCCAGGTGAACCGACAACCCCAACCCATTCGTGTACAACCACTCCGAACCCAACAACTTCAATAACAATCCATCCAAAGAAATCAAATTATTCCAAACAGTTGTACTTGTTATGAATGTGGCAGTACAGCACATTTCAAGAGGAATTGCCCAAAGTTGAACCGAGTTGTCATTGGAAGACGAACCTCAAGACAAGCATCAACCTCGGATCAAGCAAGGAGCCGTGCTTTTGCGAGTAATTCGAATAAAGCACGTCATGATCCAAAGGTGGTATTAAGTACATTGTAGTTTTAAATCAATAGACTTCAGTGATATTTTTACGGTCGTCGATAGAAGTTAGTTCCTGTTAACCTCCTATCATTTGGAAAGATACCGATTAGTGAAACTATAGGACCCTATACTGTAGAATCGCTAACGGTAAACCCCTAATGGTTAACTAAATCGTTCGGAATTGTCCTAATATTCTGAACGATTAACCTTTCCTTATTGACCTACGACCAGTAAAGTTAAGAAGTTGTGACGTGATAGTTAACATGGATTGGCTAACTCAACATGAAGCTGAAATCAAATATGAAAAGAAGATGATTAGAAGCTCTCCTTCGGACGATGAAGCGATTAGATACAGAGAAAAGTGTACGGTATTATGTTACCACTCTAATCTCATTTTGAGATGTTATAATATTTACGACAAGAAGGCGTGGTGTATTTAACAAACGCGATTGCCAAAGTATTTAAAAGAAAACATATAGAAGTTATCCCGATGGTACGCGAATTTCCACAAGTTTTCCCAGAAGAACTTCCTGGGTTACCGCCAACCCGACAGGTCGAATTCAGAATCGATTTAATACCTCAAGCTGGCCCTGTTGCAAAAGCATCTTACCGACTTGCGCCAACTAAAATGCAAGAATTATTGGATAAAAGGTTTTATACGACCTAGTTAGTCACCATGGGGTGCACCAGTGTTATTTGGGAAATGAAGGACGGAAGTGTTAGGATATGTATTGATTAGGGAGAATTGAATAAAGTGACGATCAAGAGTAGGTACTCACTTCTTCGAAGTGAATGATCTGTTTAATCAACTGCAATGGGCGATTTATTTTTAGAAATTGATCTTAGATATAGTTATCACCAAATGAAAAAAAATCCAAGAGGAGGACGTTGCAACAACAGCGTTTCGGACTCGCTACGGCCATTATGAATTCTTAGTTATGCCTTTCGGGCTAACAAATGCGCCGGCAGCATTCATGGAACTCATGAACCGAGTCTGTAAACTTTATTTTGACAAATTTTTCATAAAATTCATTAATGATATTTTGATATATTCGCAACGTAAAGAAGAGCACGAACGACGGTTAAGGAAAATTGTGGGAGGGTTAAAGCAAGAGGAGTTGTACGCGAAGTTTTCGAAATGTGATTTTGAATAAAGAAGGAATAATCCCTTGGTCATGTTGTAGAACAACAAGGATTTCACATAGATCCAAATAAGATAGAAACCATTAAAATTGTGCCAAGCGCCGATTTTAAGTCTCCCCGATGGAGACGATGGTTTTGTCGCGTATTGTGACGCATCGCAAAGAGGGTTAGGATGCGTGTTAATGCTGAATAATAAGGGTATAGACTATGCTTCCCGACAGTTAAAAATACACGAGAAAAATTACACTACTCATGACTTAGAACTGGGAGCGGTTATCTACGCACTTAAAATGTGGAGACATTGCCTCTACTATACGAAGTGCACCATCTTCACCGATCATAAAAGTTTGCAGCACATAATTGATCAGAAGGAACTGAATATGAGGCAACGAAGATGGGTCGAGTTATTAAGCGATTATGACTGTGACATCCGTTATCACCCTGGCAAGGCTAACGTCGTAGCCGATGCCTTGAGTAAGAAAGATCGGGTTAAGCCATTGCGAGTGCGAGTGCTGGGGATGATAGTCCAGTCGAACCTTTAGGACCTGATTCGAGTCGCTCAACGGGAGGCGTTGAAAGAGAAATAATTGGAAAATGAGGGACTTTACGGCAATGAGAAGAATTTCGAACAGCGCGTGGACGAAATTCTCTACTTCAAAAATCGGGCTTGGATCCCGACCCTCCATGACCTTCAGGAATTAATCATGGACGAAGCGCATAGATCGAAATATTTCATACATCCGGGATCGGATTAGACTATTGATGATATGAATATCTGAAAGGATTTTATCAATAACCGAGTGTGGAGAAAGATATGGCTACGTATGTTGCTGAAAATTTAAGTTATGCAAGAGATAAGGCTGCATACCGAAAACCCTAGGTAATGCCACAACGACAGAACATTCGCCAATGATAGTGGGAATAAATTACAATGGATTTCGGGACGCAAATTCCCAAGATATATCAAAGGCATGAGGTAAATTGGGTAATCGCGGATCGATTAACCAATCCTCGCATTTCATTCCAATCTATGACGATTACCACAATGAATTTTCGCCCAAATTCCTGATGGGGAAATTGTATCTCGTCGTGGAGTACCATTTTCAATGATCTCAGATCGAAATAGTCATCCTACTTCCATTATTGGAAGGAGGGGAAGGAAGCATCGAGAGCTTGAAGCTTCTATGGGTGAAGTAGTTATCACCAATTTGTTAAATTGAAAATGGGTGTCGATCAAGTCATAAGATTTGAATTGATTCGAGAAACAACCAATCGGATTTATAATATTTAAGATAAGTTGAAAGCAGCGCGAGATTGGCAAAGGATTTATGCCAACCTTCAAAGGAAACCATTGTCACTGGAAAGAGGTGACAAGGCATTTTTTTTAAGGCATCACCTTCGAGAGGGGATATGAGGTTTGGCAAAACCGAAAATAGCTCCTTAATATATTGGGTCTCATGAGACTATCTCCATGATTGGTCATTTAGTTTATCGATTAAAGTACGGCAGGGGCTAAGTAATATACATGATATTTTGCCATGTATACGGATTGAAAAGTGCCTAAGCGATGAGGCAACGAAAGTACTAGTAATAGAGGTACTCATAGAAGACATGCTTGATATCATAACTAATTCCGTAGAGATAGTAGACGGAAAACTAAACAGTTTGGACATACCAAGCTTTATTAATTAAGATTAAGTGGAATTCACAGCGAGGACAAGATTATACTTGGTAACGCGAGGGTGAATTCTGAAGGAAAAAAAAAAAACCCCCCACCGTTCTCTCGAAAGGAGATAGTGGGCGTGTAAAATTTCGAGGACGAAATTTCTTAACGGGGGGAGAATGTAACGATTCCGACGAAACCAGGTATACCCTAACCGGTAGACGTTAGTTACGTCATATGTAATGTCGGGTACATGAGTTACCATGGTAATTATACGAGAAAACATGGTTCATTGTATTGATTTTACGTGAATATATAATCCACCGTATTGAATATGCGATCAAACGATCGATAGTTATTGAAACCCGAATGAATCGAGGGTTCAATTATAGACGAGATATATGATATTTAGTGATGTTACGAAGTATTAAAGCTTCGGGATAAGTGGATTAAAGCACAGAAAAAGGATTTCGATTTAATAGTACGTCGGTACGTTAAACGAAACCTTTAATACCAAACCGAGCAAGAGACGATCGATCAAGCCGAAAAAGATGCACAATTATTAATACTATGACGTTTTAAGTTAATAAATGTCATGGTTTAAGTTTTAAATCGGTTTTATATATATTTCATTTTTTAAGCCGAAAAACGACCGTTTTAGCTTCGTTTTAAGCCAAATTAAACGTTTAACCGAAAAACGAACTGAACCAGATTATCCAAAACATTATCCGGATTACGAGAATCCAAATATGTGGCTTAAAATGAAGTTGTGGGTCCCACCCCACCCATCCAAAATTCCGATCGGACCATTAAGTCCACAATCCCATTTTCATTTTCTTTTTCTCATCATCCATTCAACAATCCTTCATCTCTCTCAACTTTAACATCCAAAAATCCGGAAATTGAGCAAGAAAACCGAGGTAAAAATCGTGTTATATACGTGTTCATCTTCGTTTCTTGAGTTTGTTTGCAAGAAAATGAGGTTTCAAAGATGAAAACCGATTCTTGCATGATCAAGTGATGTATACGGGTTATACAAGGGATCTTGGTCCAAGAAAGGAGTTAAACGAATCAAAAACGAATTTTTACGGTTAAATCTTTGTTTTAGTATCATAACCGTAACCATGAAGGAAATGGCTTGATCGTGAGTGTAACTTGCTTGGTATTGTGGTATGTTGATTGTAGGCTCTGTATTTAGTGGTAGATAAGGCGGAAAGACGAGTTTGTGGCTCGTAGTGGCGGAAAACGAAAGGTGTATTCGGTTATGTCCGGTTTTGGGAAATTTGGACAGATTGTTGATGCTTTAGAATTAGGTCATGAAATTTTACAGGGATATTCTACACATGAAAATAAGAGTTCTGTGAATTTTTGGTAATTTTTGGACAAAGGATGGATATTTGGTGAATTTAATGCTCGGTTTTGGCCAAAAATGGTGAAAAATAGTTAAATATTATGAAAAATTCTGGAAAATTTCAGATAAGCTTTTTATATCATGTATAAGTCACACACAAAATTTGAGGTCAGTTGGAGAAGTCTAAGTAGGCTTTTCGGTAAAACGAGTTCTAGGGTGTTCTAGCTCGGTTTTAGTAAAAATGACATGTAAATGAAGATTTTGGTTCTGGAAAAATTACAGGGGACTATGTGGATGGCAGGGGACATCCAGGAAAAATTTGGGATTTTTCTAAGATCGTTTGGTATTTACGACATATTTAGTGTTTAAATGGTGTTTAAAAATAGATAAATAAATTTTAAATATAAGAATTAATTCTGGAAATACTTTTATAAAATTCCCCACTGTTAAAAAGTGATTTGTGCAAAATTTCGAGATCCGAGAGTAAACGGATAAGTATTTGTGCTAATTATCAAACTTTTAAAGTTAAAACGCGTAAACCGGTGAAGTTCGCTTAAGCGAGCTGACTGGTGTATAAAAACCCTAAAAATGGACTATTTTCATATAATTGAGTTAAACAAGTAAAAATGAATCATCCGAAAATAATTCGGATGATTTGGGTATTTTTAACCGATTTAACAGTTTCCGGTACGCCAAAGACGGAAACGGGTCCCGCGGTCAATCGGGGCGTCTAAACCGAGTACTAATTTCACCACTTTAATTAAATTATCAGTCAACAACTATTTTCGGGTCGTGTGTGACCAAACTCATTTTGAAATATAAAATTGGATAACCGTGCTAGGCACGCAAAACGGGGAAAACAAGCTATTAGAAGATTTGACTGTTGAACTCTAAACGACATCACAATCTGAGTCCGGAAAAGTGTTTCTGGGTTAACCTTGCCCCCAGAACGGGTACAGTGCTGGGTTAACAGTGTCCCCAGATGTACCGGTTAACCTGGTTAAAGGTATATTAATAATGAGTGTATAGTAACGATCGTAGGGATCATATTACAGATTGGACGTGTTAACTGATAATGATTGTCGTTACCTGCTTGCATGTGCTAAGGTGAGTTTCACGAGCCCCTTTTTACTGAACTGCTTTAAATATTTTCCCGGGGCGGAAAGCATGTTTCCATCAAAATGTTTAAGTACATGCTGATCGCATGGAAATGAATGAATTTATATAATGTTTATTGTACGGGAATCGTACGGTAATGTATTAAGATGTTAATTGTCTGAGTTGCTAACATTGTAAGGCCCGAAACAGTGTTCTGGGTTAACAGTGTCCCCAGAGGTTATTAAATGTGTTTCTGGGTTAACAGTGTCCCCAGAGGTTATTTGATGTGTCTCTGGGTTAACAGTGTCCCCAGAGGTTATTAAATGTGTTTCTGGGTTAACAGTGTCCCCAGAGGTTATTTGATGTGTCTCTGGGTTAACAGTGTCCCCAAAGGTTATTGGATGTGTTTCTGGGTTAACAGTGTCCCCGGAGTGAGTACAGTACTGGGTTAACAGTGTCCCCAGATAATATTATATTATGATATGGATTTATCATGGTTTACTAAAATTGTGAAACTCACCAACTATTCATAGTTGACCCGTTTTCTCACATGCTTTTCAGGTACAATTTAGATGAAGTGATTGCTTACGTGATAAGTGCTTGATGTGTGTAAGATTTGTGTGCGGGATGTTAGGATACATTATAACAGATAGAATTATGAATCGTATTGTATGATGTGTGTATCACCTAGACGGTAATGAAAGATGAGATAATGTAATTTTGAAGTATATTAATGCATTCAGTTTTCTTTATAAACAATGTGGTTGATATCAGAGGTGTCTGTCGCATCCCGTTTACGTTTCCGCTGCGGTTGCGGGGTGTTACAAATGTCTTTTGTAACGAATGAGCTCATTCGTTACGCATATTTGACGAATGGTGTAACATTCGTTAAGCCAAATGATAACGAATCACCTCTCATCATTAACGAATGAGATAAAATCTCATTTATGATGTAAATAATCATTTAAGACCAATTAAGGTTTATTAAATGAATTAAATAATCAACTAAATCCAATTAGGATTGTTAATTGAATACTTTAAAATACACGATCCATCAAAGGTCGGTAATGTTTAACTTAAACGGATTTTTACATTAATACCAGTTGTAAATACATTAAGCACGATTAACTTAAAATTTTGGGGTAACAACCTTTTCTTTTTGTTTTTGAATTATTCGCTAGCTCGGTAAATCTAAAATAAAGCAGAAAAATGAAAATCTTTTTGGATTTTTTAAATTTTTTCGAAACAAAAGAAAGGTAAAAAAACAGTAAATGAAAGTAGTAAAAAACTACTCTATAAAAACAGTACATATTTTTGTGAATTCTAGCAGGGAATCATATTGATCAAAATTTCTGCCCATCACAGTTTTATTTTCAGCTTTTATTATGATTGATGTTAAGTTGATTATTGGTATTGTTGTCCACCTAAATCTTCTAACAAATATTTCAGAACGTTCGGTGATATGTTTAATTGGTTCAATTAGGCACGAATATCAGAAATTATCAGCCCTAATCTTGATTCAAGTTTAATTTGATTTTCTCCAAATCACCCCAACTTGACTTAAACCTAAGAATCAATTTGATTTAAAATGAATGATTTTTAAGCAAACATAGTCCGTAATCCCCACTACAAGATATACCCTCGTTATCAAGCAATACCCTAAGGTACGTTCCCATGGATGAGTATGCACGATTTCATCTGTCGGTTTGCAGACATTTTGTCCCTTGTGGTCCGTTTCTTAATGGTATTAAGACACGAGCAAGGGGACAATGTATGACTCACAGCATGGTTTGATCAAGTCTATATTTCATTTTGTACACAAAGTACATTTTGCGATCAAGTTTAAAGACTTAAGCAGTTACACTACGGGTTCGCATTTTCAAGCATTTTTAATATTCATCGAAATGAATACCAGATGTAAAACCGCATAAAGACCCAATGGAGTCAGGAACCCTAAAGCATACCATCAATACAGGATTTAAGGCCATAAAACCATACATCATTGAAACGTTAACCACCAACTAGAAGCTTTATTTTAAAAAGTTTTTCAAATTGATTAGAAGGCTTGAGTATGACCGGATTATTACATTTCTTCCATCATTATCAAGACTTTTTCTAGAACCAATATTCTTATATAATCGGCAATTTAGGTTTATATTACTTACTAGTTCTTACTTGTTTGTCAAAAGACCTACCAATGCATCAATACAATTAAGCACACAATCTTTTATTACTTACTTTTTACTGGACTTGAGATCAAATGACCAATGTACTATCATTTTTCCTTTTTGCTCAAGAACTCATTTTGAAGAGCATTTTTTAATGTTTTTGAAATTTTAATATTTGAATACTTTTGGAGTTTTTAAATTTTCTGTAGAAACAAAAACCACAATATTTTTGGATTTTTATATTTTTCTCCCCCTAAAAACTACAAACAGAAAATAAACAAGAAAAATGAAAATAAAATGATTCAACCTAGCTATTGAATATCAGTTAATTTGTTTAATCCGTTTATACCAAGTATTGAAAACGTGTTTTATCGAACGCCTTGGTATAAAGGTCAGCCTTTTGAAAATCCGTGTGAATTTTTTCGATATCAATAAGCTTCTTTTCAAAGCAATCACGTATAATATGATAACGGATTTCAATTAGTTTAGTTTTGGAATGTTGAACCGGAATTTTAGTTATAGATATAGCGGCCGAATTGTCAATGTAAATGGGAGTAGTAAAAAACTTCAAACAGTAATCCCGCAGATGCTGCTGGATCCAGAGAACCTGTAAACAGCAACTCGAGGCCGCCACGTATTCTGCTTTGGCTGTAGAAGTTGAGACTGTTGCCTGCTTCTTACACTGCCAGGAAACAAGCCGGTTTCCTAAGAATTGACAACCCGCTGTTGTAGACTTGAAGTTGATCTTGCATCCTCCGTAGTCCGAATCAGTATAAGCGGTAAGATCAAGCTTATCTTCCTTGGGGTATCACAACCCGATGTCGGGATTTCCCCTCAGATAATATAAGATATGCTTAACTGCCGCCAGATGAGTCACTCGGGGACTCGATTGGTACCTGGCACACAAACAAACAGCAAACATTATATCAGGACGTGATGCAGTCAAATACATAAGAGATCCAATCATAGCTCGATACAGGGTTAGATCAACGGTATCCTCCAATTCATCCGGTGATAAATTGTGACCCACGGGAAGAGGTGTCGAAGGGATTTTTCTTGCAGATATATTGAATCGGCTCAAACATTGTTCACGTATTTTGTCTAATGAATAAAGAACTCGGAATCAAACTAGTGAACTTCCAATCCTAAGAAGAAGCTCATCTCCCCCATCAAACTCATCTCGAATTTGATTTGCATCGTCTTCTAGAATTCTTTACACATGCTGTCGTTTGTCGAACCGAAAATAATGTCATCCACATAAATCTGGACGAGGAGTAGATCGTCACCAACATTCTTGTAAAATAACGTACAACCCACAGTTCCCCTCTTGAAGCCACTATCAATCAAATGGTCAGCCAATGTGTTGTACCATGCTCTCGGGGCTTGGTGTAAACCATATAGAGCTTTGTTCAACCGATAAACTCGCTCAGGATTGTCTGGATCTTCAAAGCCGGGAGGCTGCTTCACATACACTTTTTCATGAATCTTCAATCAAATGGTCAGCCAACGTGTTGTACCAAGCTCTCGGGGCTTGGTGTAAACCATATAGAGCTTTGTTCAACCGATAAACTCGCTCAGGATTGTCTGGATCTTCAAAGCCGGGAGGCTGCTTCACATACACTTCTTTATGAATCTCGCCATTCAAGAATGTCGATTTAACATCCATTTGATAAACTTTAAAATTCTTGTAGGCTGCATAGGCTAGAAATATACGTATTGCTTCCAGTCGTGCTACTGGAGCATACACTTCAGTGTAGTTAAATGCCTTCTTTTTGATTATATGCCAATATGACCAATCGTGCCTTGTTTCTCCCGATAACCCCACGGTCGTCTTTCTTGCACTTATAAACCCATTTTGTCGGTATAGCCCTTTTTACTCGGTCGGGTTTGTCAATAAGATCCCATACACCCAGTTTTACGAACTGCTGCAGCTCCTCCTGCATAGCTTCAACCCAAGACAGTTCCTTGAGTTCCATCGTGACACTTGTCGATTATATCTGAGATAAAAAGCAAGTGTATCGTGCAATGTTCAGCATCCCCGTTGAGTGCAAATCCGTATAAACACACAAAATCGGATCATCAAAAGGAGATACGTTACAATTAACCACATCGCCGCATACATTAGCCAACTGGTGTCTTCTCCGAACACCGTCATTCACATTCCCAATTATCTGTTCCTGCGGATGATTAGTGTGAATCCATAAAGAAGGATTCGCAGGTACATATACATTATCACCAAGATTGGTGATATTTTCCTCTGCTATATCTAAAGAGACAGTTTATGACACATCTTCAACGAGAATTAGCTCGTTTGGTTCTTGAGCTTCATCCAATGGAATTGAAGACGAATCAACAAAATCAGCATCATCGGAAGAGTCAGAAACGTCATTAGATGTCTCTGATACGTTAGGAATGTCATTCACATCAGCAAATGAAGAACTTGGAATAGGAAGACATTGTTCTTCCAAATACGACCGAACAAAGTTTTCAGGTATCTCCTCAACAGCTGGTGTAAATGAGTTAAATAATCCATAATAGTCTAACATCGGCTGGAAGTGTAGTGTAGCTTTGACAGTTTACGTGATACCATTCTTCTACACATCCCGAAGAATGATTGAAGATTCGCTTTTTAGGAGAATTATACACCAAAAAGTATCCCTCAAATGCCTTTTCGTCAAGTATCCCGGTGTCTCTCTTCAACACCGTACATGGATACCAGAATGGTTCCAAATACTTTATATTAGGCTTACGGTTATTCAGAAGTTCATAACTTGTTTTCTCCAACTTCTTTATAGTTAGGACGCGATTCAAAGTATAACATGCCGTATTCACAGCTTCGTTCCAGAATTGAAAAAGAAGCTTAGAATCAGTAAGCATTGTTCTAGCAGCTTCAATCAACATCCGATTCTTCCGTTCAGACACACCATTTTGTTGAGGAACATACGGTGCACTGAATTCCCGATGTATTCCGTTTTGAACACAAAAGAAATCCAAAATATTATTTTTAAACTCAGTTCCATTATCACTTCGAATACGTCTCACTTTCATATTGTAAAGTGATTCGATCTTTGTGATAAGGGACTGAATTAAAACAGATGTCTGATCTTTAGAATGTAACGCCCGTTAATTTACGATTTAAGGATTTAAATCATGTAAAGTATGTATACTTCTCGGGAGTTATCCGGCGTATTTCGTTGGCCCTATCATCTTCCCGGTACATTAAGTCATCTAATCTTTCCTCACAAGTTTCCATATCCCTTAAATTAGAAGGGCTAGTGTGTAACATGTTTATTTATATCATAAAAAAATAAAACCTAACCCTAGCCCCATTCAGCGCCGATCGTACCTAAGGACCCCCCCCCCATACGATTTTCTTTTGTACAGCCAAAGTTAAGCCATAAAACATCAATTCAAGGTTAGTTTTATGATTCCCCAAGTCTTTTACACCTTAATTGATCTTTATATTATGCGTATTGATCGATAGACGACTTGTTTTAGGTTAACCGGGTGGCTGTCCAATTGAGCGGTTTCGGGACTGTTTTGGTTGGGGTTTTTGCACCAAAATCTTCCTAGGTATGTCTAGTATAACATAATTAAAAATCATGTTCTTTGGTGTTCGTTAGATTGGTCAGCTAGTTGTAATTAGATTGTTAGTGTTCAGTTGACTAGAATTGTAGTTTGATGCGTTTAACGGGAGGGTTGAAGTGATTAACGACCAATTCAGCTAGGGGGAACTTGGTTTGATGTACGGGCTGTTGAAAAATAATTTTTATAAGTCATGGGGCTGAATTGGTTGTCGGTTACACAAACGGGTCGGTACAACGCACAATTGCGTTTATTAAATGGTTGGTGCGTTATACTTGCGAGTTACCGACCCATTTGACACTAACGCGCGTGTTAGTGTCACCTAGTGCTTCCGTGGGTAAATTGGGAATTCTTTATTCCCGGAAGTATCTAAGGGTCTTGTTGGTGAATGTAAGGCCCCGGGGCTGTTATGATTGAGTTTGATGAGGTCGAGACTTTAGGTAACTCGAACCATGTTAGAACGTCTTGTAGGATAAACGAATCCTATCGATGTCGTTAGTAATGTTTGAATGTAAACCGACAGGTGTTTGAGTTTTGGGATTACTTAGGGATTCTCTAGCTCGTAGTGAATACGTGTCTTGTGTCGGGTGAGTTCATGATGCCCCTTTTTACTCTTTTAAGGTTTTGAGCTAGCATGCACACCTAAGAGATTTTGCTTGATGAAATGTTTAAAATTATTTTGGATGGGTTTACTTGAATTGGGTAAGCCTTAAGATGATATTATCGTATGTATGTATGTATTATTGTATGGCCAATATTTGGCGATGTTAGTAGTCGTTATCGACTACGGATGTTACGTATGCCTACTTCGTGTTTGCATACGTTGGATATGATGTTACGTGTTTGGGTTGACGTTTGCTCGACCCTGATGTTATTACTTGGATGTTATATATATATATATATATATATATATATATATATATATATATATATATATATATATATAGGGATGTACTTATAAAGATGTTTATATATATGTATGTATATATATATAAGGATGATTATTTATTGAAGGTGACGGCCTAACTGATGTATCCCTTTTATATTTTAAAATCCTTGGAATGATTATTATGATTATTAATTATTGATGTATTTATTTAAAACTTGAACTCACTCAGCTCAAGCTGAATTTGTGTGCATGTTAGTGTGAGTTTCAGGTTAGGAGGAGGATGCCTTACCGCTTGGACGTGCACGAAGCTACTTGGACGGTAAAGGGCATACGTGAACGGAAGATTTAAATATTGAACATTTATTTTTAAAATTTTTATCAAATACATTTAAATTGGTTTTGGGCTTAATTCCCGAGTTTTGGAAACTTATTTTATTATTTATGTTTTCCGCTGAAATATACTTTGAATTGGTTATTTTAATGGAATGAACTGTTTTCAATTTTACGTATTTTTACAAGTATTTTGTATGAATACCAACTGTATGGTTCCCGGGATTCGGGGCCTTACAAGTTGGTATCAGATCCATGGTTCGAGGGATCCGAGCATCCCCGAATGCTTGGACTCGAACTGTAATAAAAGAGACTAGTATGCCCACCGCGAGTAGCCGCACGCCAAGAGGTAACTTTAAATTATTTAGTCATTCCTTTGAATTTAAAAGTTTCTAGTATGTGATTAATTGTTTATGTTTTAGATAGAAGGCTAATGTGATTACGGGCAGGGGGTGATTAGGACTGGCGGGTAAAGTAAACGTCTAATTACACTTGATCAACGTCAATAGCAGTTTACCCTTACCTTACATGTTCTAAATGCCACTTGTACTTGACCATGTTAAAATCCTGTCTTTGTAGGGATAAGTCATGGTTAATACTCGAGCAGCTAAGAGAGGCCGTCCTAGTGTACGTGGTCGTGGTCGTAAGCCACGTGCCAAAACCGAGAATGAGATTCCTACTTCCCAGCAGGAAGCCCCGATTCATAAGGAGGGGGATAACCCCACCTTAGATCCTGCTATGCACGTGGCAATTGCGGATGAGGTTTACCATGTGCTTCATAGCTCCATTCCCGAGATCGTTGCTAAGGCCGTTAGGGCCATGGAGGAGTCATTGGTTGGTAAGAGTTCGGATAAGGGAAGGAAGAGTAAGGAGGTGAAGGTCGAAGAGGAAGAGGAGGTGTATGTGCCGAGTGGGGATGAAGATGAGGTGCGGACTATTAGTGTGTCTACCCGAGGTTGTTTGTACGGTGACTTTAAGAAATGTGACCCTCCTTCTTTCGATGGTACTAAAGATGCGTTGGCAGCACATCAGTGGGTGAGGGAGATGGACATGGTGACTTATGCTACTGCCGTTCTGAGGGTTAGTAAATGTAAGGGGGATGACATGGTGACTTATGCTACTGCCTCTTTTCGTTCCGAGGAGCTGTGTTGGTGGGATAACTTGGCGCAGGCTATGGGTGATCGTTCGATTAGGAGGATGATGTGGGATGAGTTGAAGAAGTTGGTTCTTGATCAGTTTTGTCCTCCGCATGAATTGGATAAGATTGAACAGGAATTCTTGACCTAGGAGGCGGGCAGTATGACGCATCGGGAATATACCACAAAGTTTAATAAGATGGCTCGCTTATGTCCTGATCTGGTTACTCCTGAGGCAAAGAAGATTAAGAAGTATGTGAAGGGCCTTCCGGTGGATATTCGTAGGGGTGTGGTGACCACCGACATGAACTCTTTTCACTCGGTGGTTACCCTAGCAGGTACATTGTATGATCAGAGAGAGAAGTTGCCGCTGACCGAGACTAGAAAGACTTGGAACTTAAATTCGTACGGTAAACGACCAAGGGGAAACCACTTTAATTCGGCTGAGAAGAGGGTAAAGACTGAGAATTCGGATTTTAAAAGGGATGCGGCGTTGGGTAATTGCAAGAAGTGCGGGAAACCGCACAAGGGGGAATGTAAGAGTGGGTCTAGCTCCTGTTTTCGTTGTGATAAGGTTGGACACCCCCATTTCGAGTGTCCGACGTTGACTTGTTTCCGCTGTAAGGGTGCCGGTCACTTGGCATCAAATTGTCCTACCAGTAAGGCGGGGGGTCAGGTCAGGGGACTTCCTCGAGGGGGAAGGTGGAAGAGAAACCGAAGGCCAGGGCGAGGGCCTTCAACATCTCCAAGAGAGAGGCGAAGGATGACACAGATGTTGTTTCAGGTACTTTTTCCTTATTTATCTTTAATTCCACCGTTATAATTTCTCATTCCTTTGAAATCGTATGTGATGATCTTGTAGCTAAGCAGTAGTATAATATTATCCCAGGTACCTTTATACTTGATGAATTACAGGCGTCAATCTTATTTGATTCAGGTGCCAGTAGGAGTTTTGTGTCTACCGCTTTCTGTTCCTCTTTGAATAAATCACCCAAGCGCGTAGTCGATGTGTTTGAGGTTGAAGTCGCCGTAGGAAAATCCGTTACCGTGTCTAGGGCTATTCAAGGTTGTTCCATCGAGTTGTCCGGGTATAGATTTCCGGTGCGGTTGTACTTGATGCTGCTTAGCTGTTTCGATGTGGTGCTTGGGATGGATTGGCTCGCGAGTGTTGATGCTCAGATCATTTTTGGTCATAAACTTGTACGTCTGAGGACCCCGGATGGGACCCAAATTACAGTCTTCGGTGACCGGAATGGTGCGACGACACATATCATATATATGCTTCAGGCGGGAAGATTGATACAGCGGGGTTGCGGGGCGTATCTGACGTATGCTATAAATATGAAAACCGAGGTGGCTACCGTCGGTGATGTTCCTATTGTTCGGGATTTCCCAGATGTATTTCCAGATGATTTGTCAGATGTGCCGCCAGACCGTTAGGCCGAGCTCCAGATAGACCTTGTGCCGGGCGCAACACCCGTTGCTCAAGCCCCTTACCGTCTAGCACCAAATTAAATGAAAGAACAAGGGCTTCATTCGACCGAGCATCTCATCTTGGGGTGCCCCGGTCCTGTTCGTTAAGAAGAAGGACAGTAGCATGTGGATGTGCATTAACTACCGTGAATTGAATAAACTCACTGTTAAAAATCGGTACCCTCTCCCAAGGATCAACGACTTATTTGATCAACTCCAAGGAGCTAGTTGGTTCTCGAAGATCGACCTTAGGTCCGTGTATCATCAGTTGAAGATTCGGGAGGAAGATATTCCTAAGACTGCCTTCCGCACTCGTTCTGGGCATTATGAATTCCTCGTGATATCTGTCGGTTTGACCAACGCACCGGCTGCGTTCATGGATCTTATGAACTGGGTGTATAGACCGATGCTCGATCGTTCGGTTATTGTATTCATTGACGACATTCTTGTATATTCCAAAAGCGAATCCGATTACGCCGGTCATCTCTAGGAAGTTTGGGAAGCTCTGCGAAAGAACAAGTTGTATGCGAAATTTTCTAAGTGTTCCTTTTGGTTACGCGAGGTTCATTTCTTGTGTCATGTTATTAACCCGAGTGGTATTTTGGTTGACCCTGCAAAGGTGGAAGCCGTAAATGAATGGGAATCTCCTAAGTCCCCGTCCAAAATTCGTAGTTTTCTGGGCTTGGCGGGGTATTACCGCCGCTTCATTCCCGATTTTTCGAAAATCGCTTCGTCATTGACCAGGTTGACCAAGAAGAGTGTTAAGTTTGTTTGGGGTTCTGAGTAGGAGGAGGCTTTCCTCGAGTTGAAGAACAGGTTGACGCATGCCCCGATTCTAGCTTTACCCGATGGCACCGATGATTTAGTGGTTTATTCTGATGCCTCTTACCAGGGGCTTGGGTGTGTTCTGATGCAGCGAGGTCGAGTCATCGCTTATGCCTCACGGTAGTTGAAGCCTCATGAGGCGAATTATCCTACTCACGATTTGGAGCTGGCGACAGTTGTGTTTGCGCTTAAGTTGTGGAGGCATTATTTGTACGGCGTTCCTTGCGTTATCTATACCGATCATAAGAGCTTAAAGTATTTCTTCGAACAAAAGGAACTGAATATGCGACAGCGTCAATGGTTGGAGATGATTAAGGATTATCATCTGAAGATTATGTACCATCCCGGTAAGGCTAACATTGTAGCCGACGCGTTGAGCCGAAAGGAGAGACCGAAACCCATTCGTGTAAAATCTTATCAGCTTATTCTTAAACCCGATATTTTGAAACAGATAGCCAACGTTCAGAACGAAGCTTTGCAGGTGGAATGGATTATGTCAGAACGTATTTGGGGTCAAGAAAAATTGTTGGAAGACGTCGGTGATGGGGTGAAGTATAAGGATGGGCGTTTATGGGTACCGAGGTATGGGGGATTCAGAGGTAAAATTTTGGATGAGGCACACAAGTCGCGCTATTCCATTCACCCGGGCGCGACCAAGATGTACCAAGACCTGAAGAAGAATTATTGGTGGCCTACGATGAAGTTTGAGGTGGCTCAGTACGTGAGTAAGTGTTCGACGTGTCTGCAAGTTAAGGCCGAGCACTAGAAGCCGTTCGGGAAGCTTCAACCATTGGAAATACCTAAGTGGAAGTGGGAACATCTTACGATGGATTTTGTGACTAAGTTGCCGTGTACTCCTAGAAGTAGTGATGACACCATTTGGGTAATCGTTGATAGACTGACAAAGAGCGCTCATTTCTTGCCGATTCGAGAGACTTTTAATTTGGAGCAGCTGGCCAATGTGTTTATTCGTGAGATCGTCTCTGGGCACAGGGTGCCGGTATATATTGTTTCAGATAGGTATGCGCATTTTACCTCCAGGTTTTGGAAGAAGTTCCATGAGGAGATGGGTACCAAACTTCCCATAAGTACCGCTTATCACCCGCAGACGGATAGTCAGTCCGAGAGGACCATACAGACTCTTGAGGATATGTTGCGGGCTTGTGTTATCGATTTTTGTGGTAGTTGGGATCGTCACTTACCGTTAGTCGAGTTCTCGTATAATAACAGTTATCACGCCACGAATGGAATGCCACCGTTTGAGATGTTGTATGGTAGGAGGTGTAGGACTCCAGTTTGTTGGGGTTCCATTGGTCAGAAACAGTTGGGTAGTTTGGAGGTGGTTGAGGCTACGACTGAGAAGCTCGATAAGATTAAGGCTTTTATGAAGGCTACTCAGGATCGTCAAAAGTCCTATGCGGATAAAAGGCGAAGGCCTATTGTGTTTGAGGCCGGGGATCGGGTTATGTTGAAAGTTTCTCCTTGGAAGGGTATTATTCATTTTCGTAACAGGGGGAAGCTTAGTCCGAGGTTCATTGATCCATTTCGTATATTGTCCCGTGTTGGTGAGGTAGCGTATAGACTGGAATTGCCCGACGAGCTCGCGGGGATTCATCCTACTTTCCAAGTGTCCCGTTTGAGGAAATGTTTAGCTGATGAGGCGGCCCATGTGCCTCTTGATGATATTGAGCTTGATAGTAAGCTGAACTACGTTGAGGAGCCTATCGCTATTCTTGACCGTCAGGAAAGGCGTTTGAGAAATAAAGTGGTTAGTCAGGTGAAGGTGCAGTGGAGGCACCGTAGGGGTTCCGAGGCAACTTGGGAGTCCGAAAAAGAGATGATGAAACTCTATCCTCAGTTGTTCCTGTCGCATCGGAATTCGGGGACGAATCCCACTGTAAAGGGGGTGGACTTGTAACGCCCTTTAATTTACGGTTTAAGGATTTAAATCATGTAAAGTATGTATACTTCTCGGGAGTTATCCGGCGTATTTCGTTGGCCCTATCATCATCCCGGTATGTTAAGTCATCTAATCTTTCCTCACAAGTTGCCATATCCCTTAAATTAGAAGGGCTAGTGTGTAACATGTTTATTTATATCATAAAAAAATAAAACCTAACCCTAGCCCCATTAAGCGCCGATCGGACCTAAGGACCCCCCCCCCCTTGCGATTTTCTTCTGTGCAGCCAAAGTTAAGCCATAAAACTTCAATTCAATGTTAGTTTTATAATCCCCAAGTCTTTTACACCTTAATTGATCTCTATATTACGCGTATTGATCGATAAACGACTTGTTTTATGTTAACCGCGTGGCTGTCCAATTGAGCGGTTTCGGGATTGTTTTGGTTGGGGTTTATGCACCAAAATCTTCCAAGGTATGTCTAGTATAACATACTTAAAAATCATGTTCTTTGGTGTTTGTTAGATTGGTCAACTAGTTGTAGTTAGATTGTTAGTGTTCGGTTGACTAGAATTGTAGTTTGATGCGTTTAACGCGAGGGTTGAAGTGATTAACGACCAATTCAGCTCAGGGGAACTTGGTTTGATGTACGGGCTATTGAAAAATCATTTTTATAAGTCACGGGGCTGAATTGGTTGTCGGTTACTCAAACGGGTCAGTACAACGCACAATTGCGTTTATTGAATGGTTGGTGCGTTGTACTTGCGAGTTTACCGACCCATTTGACCCGTGTAGCGTCGTGTGGACTTGTTAGCTGTGATTTTATCATGTTGGGTCCACACAGGGCTGAGTTGGATGTTAATGGCCTAAACGACTCTTAAACGCGCGTGTTAGTGTCACCTAGTGCTTCAGGGGGTAAATTGGGAATTCTTTATTCCCGGGAGTATCTAAGGGTCGTGTTGGTGAATGTAAGGCCCCGGGGGCTGTTATGATTGATTTTGATGAGGTCGAGACTTTAGGTAACTCAAACCATATTAGAATATCTCGTAGGATAAACGAGTCCTTTCGATGTCGTTAGTAATGTTTGAATATAAACCGACATGTGTTTAGTTTTGGGATTACTTAAGGATTCTCTAGCTCGTGGTGAATACGTGTCTTGTGTCAGGTGAGTTCATGATGCCCCTTTTACTCTTTTAAGATTTTGGGCTAGCATGCACACCTAAGCGAGTTTGCTAGATGAAATGTTTAAATTTATTTTGGATTGGCTTACTTTTATAGGGTAGGCCTTGAGATGATATTATCGTATGTATGTATGTATTATTGTGTGGCCAATATTTGGCGATGTTAGTAGTCGTTATCGACTACGGATGTTACGTATGCCTACTTCGTGTTTGCATACGTTGGATATGATGTTACGTGTTTGGGTTGTACGTTTGCTCGACCCCTGATGTTATTACTTGTATGTTATATATATATATATATATATATATATAAATATATATATATATATATATATATATATATATATTGGGATGTACTTATAAAGATGTTTATATATATGTGTGTATATATATATATAAGGATGATTATTTATTGATGATGATGGCCTAACTGATGTATCCCTTTTATATTTTAAATCCTTGAATGACTATTATGATTATTAATTATTGATGTATTTATTTAAAACTTGAATTCACTCAGCTCAAGTTGACTTTGTGTGCATGTTAGTGTGAGTTCCAAGTTAGGAGGAGGATGCCTTACCACTTGGACGTGCACGAAGCTACTTAGACGGTGAAGGGCATACGTGAACGGAAGATTTAAATATTGAACATTTATTTTTGAAAGTTTTATCAAATACATTTAAATTGGTTTTGGCTTAATTCCCGGGTTTTGGGAACTTATTTTATTATTTATGTTTTCCGCTGAAATATACTCTGAATTGGTTAGTTTAATGGAATGAACTATTTTCAAGTTTACGTATTTTTACAAGTATTTTGTATGAATACCAACTGTATGGTTCCCGGGGTTCGAGGCCTTATATAGAACCCATAAATAACACCAAGTAATACCTTGAGAAGTCATCAGTTACAACCAAACACTACAGATCACCCGCAATGCTAGCACGATTCACTGGACCAAATAAATCCATGTGAAGTCGTTCCAGTGGCGTGATAATCGAGTTAATCGATTTGCACAGGTGTGACTTCTTCTTCTGTTTCCCCTTTTTGCATGCAACACAGTGATCATTCAACTTGAAATTCTTGAGGGTCACTCCATCTACCAAATCATTGGTAATAAGATGATTCATCTTGCGTACATGGATGTGTCCTATGCATCGATGCCATAGAATCGAGTCTTTCTCCATAGCTTTGGAGACAAAACATGTTGTTGGTGCATTTTGTGACCGTCGCTATGCAATTCTGATCAGCGGAAACGAAGTACGAAGTTAGAACAACTTCACCTTAGGCGAAGTTATAACAACTTCGCCATAGGCAGAAGTTGTAACAACTTCTGCCATAGGCGAAGTTAGAACAACTTCGCCATAGGCGAAGTTATAACAACTTCGCCTACTGGCCCAAGCCCAAGCCCTCGAAGTTGTTTTGTCTATATATATATGTGTCTTGTTTAGGTTTGAGTATCCAGAAAATTAGAGTATTGTGTGTTCAGTTCAAGTAGCTAGAGAGAAACAAGAGGCAGAGTCGTGTGGGACGGCCCGAGGTAGAGCTCACCTCGGGTCGGCCGTGTCTTTATTTTTGTTCGTTTTGTAACATGGTTTGGTTACGATATAAAAGATCTGCAGATGTGTTTATCTCATTCGTGTGTTTGTTCGTGTATGTGTTTGTGTGTAATTGTGTTCTTCGTCTTCTACACCATTAAACGAGTTTAGGAGGATTCCGCACTCCTAGACCTCGTGCGGATCTCGTATCGATCAGCGACGCCCCGGGAGGACTTACAAGTGGTATCAGAGCCTTAGGCTCTTATGCTATGGTTCGAGATCTGCATTTTGGTGTTTCCGGCACGTTTCTGATGCGTTTTTTGGCCTAACAGCCGCCGCAGGCGAAGTTATGAGGTTCAGGCGAAGTTGTCGCTTAAATTTTAGGGTTTATGCGAAGTTATGGACAGGCGAAGTTGTGGACAGGCGAAGTTAAGGAGGGGCGAAGTTGACTTTTAGGCGAAGTTAAAAAAAAAAAAAGTGTTTGGAGTTTTCGTCTGTATGGCAATGTGTACACGATTATTGTGAGACCGAAGACGTTGTTCCGTCAACGAGTGAAACTTGTTATCTCTTGGTCTTACGTGTGAACAAATACGTGTCAACTCTGGATATGGAGTTGAGGTTGTGAATGGGATATTGATTGAAACTGGATATTGACACATATTTGGGTGTTTGTGGGCAATGAAATAGTTGTTGTTCGAGGTTGACCAACTGAAGAAAGTCAAATTGAACTGAAGGTTTTTGTCATTACTGAATTGCGGTCAGAGCATATTATTTAAGTTATTTTCAAGGCGTTCGAGAATTGGATCCTGAAACGTGATGCTTATTTATTAAAGTGAAAATTCTGGAACAAGTTGGATTTAATCGGGAATTAAAGTGTTTATGTTCTTGATCGTTATCCCTGGTGATTGAAGATGCTTCGGATTAATTAATGGTCATGTGTGTTAGATTCTGTCAAGGTGGTTTTGTGATGAAATTGATCATTTGATGTTGAGTAGTTGAAGATTAAACCTTATCGTATGCCGACGTGTTGGTGAAGTTGTGGAGGGAGCCCAACTTCACGTGTTAGTGAAGTTAGAAGGACTCACGTGATTGGTTGAGATGATCAATTAGGCACGGGGATGCATGCATTTCAAAGACCTCAATCTATATAGTCGGAGAAGCTTACACTGAAGGGGAGATCTGATATGGAAGACGCTGGGTGATTGGTAGATTTGTGAAGCTACAAGACAGTTTCAGACACGGCTGGTTGAAGAGCAAACAGAAGATCATCAGTTAAGAGGGAGTCTGTTGGTGCATGTTTTGTAACAGATGATCTTTTGTGTTTGTTAGAATTGAGAGCAACGGTCAAAGGGGAGTCTGTTGGTGCATTTTGTGACCGTCGCTATGCAATTCTGATCAGCGGAAACGAAGTACGAAGTTAGAACAACTTCACCTTAGGCCATAGGCGAAGTTGTAACAACTTCTGCCATAGGCGAAGTTAGAACAACTTCGCCATAGGCGAAGTTATAACAACTTCGCCTACTGGCCCAAGGCCCAAGCCCGCGAAGTTGTTTTGTCTATATATATATATGTGTCTTGTTTAGGTTTGAGTATCCAGAAAATTAGAGTATTGTGTGTTCAGTTCAAGTAGCTAGAGAGAAACAGAGAGGCAGAGTCGTGTGGGACGGCCCGAGGTAGAGCTCACCTCGGGTCGGCCGTGTCTTTATTTTTGTTCGTTTTGTAACATGGTTTGGTTATGATATAAAAGATCTGCAGATGTGTTTATCCCATTCGTGTGTTTGTTCGTGTATGTGTTTGTGTGTAATTGTGTTCTTCGTCTTCTACACCATTAAACGAGTTTAGGAGGATTCCGCACTCCTAGACCTCGTGCGGATCTCGTATCGATCAGCGACGCCCCGGGGGGACTTACACATGTTTCAGAGGGAGAAACATTTACATTAACACTCATGTCGAGGACATAAATATCATTTGATCGAGGTTATCACATGACAACCAAATCTTTAGGAATTGTGTATCCCGGTTGAAGGATAACACTTTCCTTATCTATGAAAATAGTAGTATATTTCTTATCACAAATATGGGAGACACTTAACAGATTGTGATCTACTTTTTCACAATAATTAACTTTCTCAAATGTAATTCTCCCATTTGAAACTTCTTCTTTTGTAATCATTCCACCATTATTACAAGCGAATGCAACATAACCTCCCTGTATATCTTTGACATTATTTAGAAGATCAAGGTTACCGGTAATATGTCGAGAGCATCCACTATATAATATCCATTTATAACCTGATACAGACCTGGATGAACTCTGAACAAAACGTAAAATAATTAGTTCAAAAAGTCAGCCCAGGCCTTAGTCTTGGGCTCTCCTTTTGAGATTTTCGGAGATAAATTAAAATTAACACTTGCATCTGGTATTTGAGAATAGGTGACGGGTTTCTTGGTTTTCTTCTTCAGGTAGCCGTCACGTATTATTCCCGAGTCTGTATTTTTACAAATAGGTTGAGCACGGTCAATGAATTT